>NC_058130.1:183587592-183600608 GCF_016433145.1 Gracilinanus agilis | reverse complement strand
TCCCTTTTCTTTTCCTTTCTTTTTTTTTTCTCTCTTCCTCTCTCTCTCTCCCTTCCTCCCTCACTCCGTCCTTCCCTCCCTCTTTCCCTTCCACATCAGAGCACTGCTGTTGTTGTTCATTGGTCTAGACACTGCTGTGTATTTCTGTCTTTTACAAGTCCTTGTATGGTCTAGGAGCTATGGCCATTTAGTCTATTTACTTGATCTCATGCTGGTTTTCCTGGTTGGATACTTCTGGTTCTTGTGACTGTCCATCTTTTTATGAAATCCTGGTCTTGTTGATGCTTCTCTTTATTTGATCTGTTGTTTTTTTTTTTTAAAGATTGTTGCAGCAACATATGTAGGTGTGTAAAGCTCCTCTTAAGACCTTTCATAATAACATATCAGCTATTCAAACCAGGCTTTCCTGGTTTCCTTCAAGACTTGGCTAAAATCCTCTATTTTGCAAGAAGTTTTTCCTAATCCTGTTTAATCCTAGCACCTTTCCTCTAAGATTATCGTCAGTTTATTCCATTTATACAGTCAGTCCTCAACATTCACCTGTTTAACTTTTGTAACTTCGAGCATTCACATGATTTTCTTTAGTAACCTCATTTTCACTCTTGTGTTGGCAATCATACACATTCATGGCTGTGCAGAGGAGAAAAAAACGAGAAGTGCAATATGGGCAAGTTTGTGGAGGGTCTGTTAACCTTCTTGGTGCACAGCACTGCTCTCCTTTATATTTTAAGACCCTTAAGAATCTTAAACAATGCACAGAGGAAATATTGCTGATGGATTATTTTGAGACATCATGTCCTTTAGGATGGAGAGTCCCAGGTATATTGAGACCTCCTCAGTCTTGGTGTCTTCAGACAAAAGCAACTAAAATTCCAACAACCTCTACTTTGGTTTTCAGAGGACAGCCAAGGTAGAGAGTTTTACAGCAGTATCATAAACAGTACAATGCCTTCGATACTCCCTCATACCACTTACCCAGTAGAAGGTAAGATTCAAGTTTGAAAAGTTTTTGTTTTAAGAATTTTATTTGCTGTATAGTATTAATTACTATAGATTTCATGAATTATAAAAATGAATATTCCCAGAAATAACTTTAAAATTGAGATTTTAAAACAAAAAGTCACAGAATTCTAGCAAATTACTAATGAAAAATGTTTTTCATGTCATCAGTTTTATTTTGTATACTGTATTTTATGGTATATTTCATGGTTACTGTGTTAGGAAAGGTGCATATTATAAAAATTAATATTTTATTATAAAGAATTATGTTCAAAAAAGTATTTTCAATAATCTCTAGTGGAAATATTACAATTTTTGGATGGTCAGAGAAACCTAACTCCCTTTTCCTCATAGGTTTACTGTGTTGCCATTCATGTTTTTTTACTTTCAGGACTTTTTTTAGGAATGTTACCCACACAAAAGTTGAAGATTTACTTATCTTGTTTGTGCCTAGTTGTGGGTATGTATTACCATCTCTATTAGACTTGAAATAATAAATAAATATTGTAGGTAAGGTTTAGGTGGATTTTTAAACATTAGATGAAGTAGTCCTTAGGGGCAGTTATCAGAAGTCTTAGGTTTGGGAAGAAACTGACTAGTTATCACTGTGTTGTAAAACAGGGTTTTTATTATAAAACTAGGACAGATAAGGGAAGGGGAGTAGTGGGATGATCTAACTGGGATTAAAGCTAATCCCTCCCACCAAAGTCCAATAAGATCAAAGATGTTATTACACTTATATCTACCTCCAGATCCCCAGCTGTCTGTACTATATCCTAACTAGAACCCCCCCCCCTTTGCTAGTAATTCAGAGTAAGGGAAAGCTGGAAGGTACACAGGTCCACTGGGTCAGCAAGGGAGATATCTCACAACTGTTGTCCTCTGGGTTTGATAGGAGTCCAGTTGAATCACAGCAGTAGCAGGTGAAAATCCGAAAGGAAGGGGAGTAAGGATTTTACTCACAAAAGTCCACCTGTGGAATTTAAACCAAACTCAACCACTTCCTAGCAGGTGAAAGGCTTGAAGGATAAGTCCATACAGATAAGGTCTTCCTCCAGAGAGCAAGTCCAGAAACCTAACTGTCTCCTAAGAATCACTGTCTCCAGAGTTCTGGAATTCTCTCTCTGCCTCTGCCTTGGTACTTCCTGCCTTTCCCTCTGATTTCCCCATAACAGACTGTAAACTTCTTTAGAAGAAGGGGCTTCCCTCCCGCCCCATTTTTTGAATCCCAGTACTTAGCACAGTGTCTGTGATGTAATAAGTGCTTAATAAATATTTGTTGACTGACTGATTATAGTT
The DNA here is from genome assembly GCF_016433145.1 of Gracilinanus agilis. Lineage (NCBI taxonomy): Eukaryota > Metazoa > Chordata > Mammalia > Didelphimorphia > Didelphidae > Gracilinanus > Gracilinanus agilis. The sequence continues at coordinate 183,598,310 of NC_058130.1, read as the reverse complement.
TCATATTGAAACAATTACACTATTGCTTTTGTTTCTTTAGTCTATGTACTGACAGTCTTGGCATTTGCTTTTATTTGGGATGTTTGCAAAATGTTTTGTCAGTGGCAACATATATAATTCAGAGGGATCTGTAAGGAACCATTCTGTTTTGTTTATCTTAGCCTTTATGTTGGTTTTTGTATTCCATTTGGACTTTTTGTAGACCTTTTCCCAGCTGATCACTGTAATAGGTTTATCCTGTTGAGCATGTTTTTATTTAGCTGTATCAATTATTGAGACATTTATTTTTGAAAAAAAATTGTATTGATATATTTTGTTTTGACAAAATAACCTCTTCTCAGGAGGCAACCAAATAAAACCCTCTCCAAATACATCCACATGATTGTTTCTTTATATGCTGTATAGAAAGGAAGAGACTTGGTTTTTGATACATTTACTTGTGATTGATATGTCCTGAATAATAATAAATAACATGTATTTAATGACTTTGACTCTCAGTAGAGAGAAGAGCTGTAATGCTCTGCTGTTTGTGGTTACCATTCATTCACATACTCAGCTATCCATAATGTTGTTGTTTGATCCTTAGTCACATTATTAGAATTTTTAAAACTGGGTTATTTGAAGAACACCATATACCACTTAAAGTGGTCTGTAGAAAACTAAACAGCTAATGTAATGACAAAAAAGTTAAAATATGACATATTAAAGGGGATTTGTAGTTCCAGATTAGAGTAATTTCAATGCCAAAAAGCCTCCCAAATGCTGCTTTTATATAATATATAGGCAACTAGGTGGTTCAGTGGATAGATAGGCTTGAAGTCAGATTCATCTTCCTGGGTTCAAATCTGGCTTCAGATACTTCCTATTTATGTGACCCTGGGAAAGTCACATTAGCCCTGTTTACCTCAGTTTCCTCATCTATTAAATGATCTGTAGAGGAAAATGGCAAACCACTCTAGTATCTTTGCCAAGAAAATCCAAATGGGGCTATGAATAGGTGGACACAACTGAAATGACTGAACAGCAACAACAACATGGCATATAATATACCTGATTCCATATTCATATTATTTAGAGTATAAATTCCATGTGGTATTTTTATTAATACATATAACTCTTAAGATACCTATTAAAGTGCTATGCACATAGTAATTGCTTACCAAAATTTTTTGCATTGAATTTTTAGCTGAATCCGTTCTTTCTATTCTTTCATTTATTAATTCTTTCAATTGCCTTTTGTTTATCCTTGCTTAAGAAGGAAACATAATGAATGTGGACATCACTTAATTCTGAAATTGGTGAGATATTGATACTTATGTCTTTAATACCAATTAGAGTTCTACTTTTAGTCACTTATAAAATCTAGAAACATAGTGTTGAGTTAGTTTAGAAGTTAAAATGTGCACTACTATATTCACTATATATTTTTACCAAATTGTAGCAGCCATTTGTACCCTCAAGGTATATAAGGCAAAATTTCTAAATGTTAAGAAAAAATATTTTAATCTTCCCCATATATATGTAAATAGAACTTCTGTGATGCTCTTAATTTCTTATTCTTATTTAAGGAAAATAGGCCAATGAAAGGATATGTACATGAATGCTAGTTTTAGTTATTATGTTATCTATCTGAACATAATTACCATAGTTGAAAAAGTCATTTTTTATCTTAAAACAGCAACAAAACCCAAAACATCTTTAGCTGTAGGAAATCATTAGGATGAATTAACATGGAAAGCCTTTAGCCACTATTCAAATGCAGTCACATTGCACACCATTTGTTTTTGTTGCTTAATTTGAAATGACAGTTTTGCAATTTCTAAGGAACAGTCACATTTTCCCCAGGTTTGTTTATATTAATTTATTGGTTTAATCATCTTATTATAGTTCTGGAAAGGGGCTTCAAGTAGAACCATAGCTAAACTGTTTTATCATTACCTTTGAAAAAATTAAATTGAAAATGGTTTCTTTATAAAAAGGAGACAAACTAGATTTCCTAAAAATATTTTTAAATGAGCTAAGCTCTCTCCTGAATGCTAGATTTTTTGTTTTATTAGGATCCATTAGCAAGTTAAGTTGTAGGAACTTTTTCTTTGCTATGCTTTTGATAGCCTTATGATATTGGTCCTCTAGAAATATTTTTGTGGACTTAATAAAAATCCTTCTCTTCCCCTCCCCAAACAAAATATGTACTTTATATGTTTATGAGTATTAGGAATCTTGTAATTTTTTTAAGCCTCAAAATTTTAACTGACATTTATTTTTATTTTAGACTTCACCTCCAAAATTCTATCATAGAGATCAAAAGCAGAAATGAGACATTCTTTTTGTTTTCCTTCAGGAAATGGTATATGGCAACTTGACAGGAAAAGTACATTAGTATTGGTTACTAAAGTATAACTTGGTGGTAGAGGAGATATGTGACATAGTTTTATTTATTAATTATTATCTTGGTTGATCTAGAACTGTTGTTATTCTATTTCCTAGAGAGGCCCATATTCCTTTGATAAGTTTATTATCCCTTTATTTGGACTTTTAGAATCTTTGAGCCTTAAAGTTGGAAGGAACCTCAGCATGATAATAATAATAATAATAATAATAATAACAACAACAACAACAATAATAATCATCTCCTGCTATATTGCTGACAAGTGGTAATATAGGCTCACCTTGAAGACTTCTACTGATAGAAATCACTAGATTATGAGGCAATCCTTAAATTTTAATTTTTAAATTAAATTAAATTTTTTAAAATTAATTAAATTAATTTTATAATTATATGTAATATATAATATAATAAAACATTTTAATTTAATTTTTTCTGATTACATTAAATATCAATTTTAACATTCCTTTAAAAAATGATTTCCAAATTCTCTCCCTGTTTCCTTCCCCACTCCACTCTTTGAGAAGTCAAGCAATAGGATATAGATTATACATGCACAGTCATATAAAGCATTTTTTTTCACATTAGTCATGTTGTAAAAGAATACATAAGTCCCCCAAAACCCCTCAAGAAAAATAAAGTGAAAAAAAGTATGCTTCAATCTGCATTCAAACTATCAGTTCTTTCTCTGGAGGTAGATAACATTTTTCTTTTTCTTTAAAAAAACACATTTACTTTTTCTTAGAATCTATATTAAGTATAAGTTTTAAGGCAAAAGAATGGTAAGCAATTGGAATTAAGTGACTTGCCTAGGGTCACACATCTAGGAAATATCTGAGACTAGATTTGAACCCAAGACATCCTATTTCCAGTTCTCTATTCATTGGGCCATGCTGCTGCTCCTGGATGGCATTTTTCACCATAAATCCTTCAGAATTGCCTTGTAATTATGTATTACTGAGAAATAGCTAAGACATCTACAGTTGATCATGTTACAATATTGCTGTTATTATGTACAAAGTTCCATTGGTTCTGCACAAATCAATTTGCATCAGTTAATAAGCCATCCTACTCATCATTTCTTACAGTACTTTAGTTTTCCATTGTAATTATATACCACAACTTGTTCAGCCATATCTCAATTGATGGGCCACCCCCTCAATTTCCAGTTCTTTTCCACCATAAAGAGAGCCACTATAAATATCTTTGTATATATAGATTCTTTTCCATTAAAAAAATCTGTTTAGGTTATACACTTAGCAGTGATATTGCTGAATCAAGTAGTATGCACAATTGTAATAGCCCTTTTGGTCTAGCTCTAAATAGCTGTACTGAATGGTTAGATCAGTTCACAGTGCCACTAATACTCATGTGTCCCAATTTTTCTATCTTCCCCATTTAATAATGAGCTTCTGAAGGAAATCCTCACCATTCTATCTAAATCTTTTCTGCCTCTTAAATACACTTCATTTGTTGAAATTAAAATTAAGGAAAAAATAGCTGTCCTGGCTGTTACATTCATCAGCCAAGATTTTTCTCTTTAGATGCTTCATATCTTCTAGGTTTCTAAACTTTTCTTTAGTAGTAACTGTGGAATCTATATCCTACTTTATGTTATAAATCATTTTGTTATTAAAAAATATCCTCCAAGTGAAAGTTATGAAGCAAAGAAAATTTTCACTGAGAAAGACACTATTGTATCATGATTTACATAGGTGTAGAGTATGATCTGGGCCCAGGAGATAATCAATTTTGTGTTTTCTTTACAAAATATATAGCAGGAATCCCATTTTCCAAGTTTTATCTTACAGCATTACAATATGTTACCTTATTTTTTGTTCTCACTAAGGGAACCATGGAATTTCCGAGTTAAAAGGAACCTGGACAAGCATAGTAACAGGGTGTGCCTAATGTATCCAAGTATACCTTCATAGGCTAGCACCCAGTGGTGGGGCTGCCCAGGATCAAGAGTCTGCTGATGTCAGGGATAGCTTTTTCCTGTATCTGAGACCCTTTGTTGCTGCATCTCTATCTGCTTCTTCTTTCTACTTCCCTAAAGCTGTAGTGCACAAGGAAGAAAGGGAACTTGTCAATTGACTTCTCAGCCCCACTGTTCAGGGCTCCTTCTGAATTTACACTTTTTCTCCTCTGCTGCCTCATCTCCTCAGATGCCTCTTTTCGGCAGAGTTTAGTTCCTATTGGGATTAGATGAATTGTCTGAATCTTTCTTCTCTTCACAGGAGAACTGAGACTAGCTGGGTATAGTTGGGTCAGGAAAAAAATCAGCCAGATATTCCCCCCCCCCTTTTGTCTCCTTTGCTTATTTATAATGGTGTTACCCAACCCTGGAGCTACAATTTATATGAGGAAGACAAACAAGCAAGTTTAAATATGAGAAATATATGCCTTTAGTCTCCAGTTCTTAAATTTCAACACTAGTAGTTCATGTCAAAGTATTGAGGTCAAGGCAATAGGGTCTAACTGTTGAAGTTCTTTCTTTCCTTCTCTCTTTGCTGTTATTTTGGCTGCTATATCAATTATTGACTTATATTGACTTTATAGTCCACTAAATCTCTAGCTTTTCTCTAGACAAATGGTTGGATGATTATTATATGAAATTATGTGATCGCCAGTATTTATTATATCTTGAGTCAGAAATTTATTTACAAATATTTACAAATAGAGAGGAAACAATAAAGAAGAGAAATGTGATGGGGCTAGAGAAGTTATCTATCTTATCAACCTAAATGTTTTGCTCCGGATCAGCCTTTTACTCACTCAGTGAAGTAATCTAAGAGTCAGAGTCCAAGTAGAAGCCAAGCTCTGAGTCCATGATCGAAGCTGTAGTCTCTAGTGAAGCCCCTTCAAAGATTATCCAAGACTATTTCCAAAAGACAATCTCTTCAGACTATCTTCTCAAAGACAATCTGCCCTGAAGGAATTTGGGACTTGCTTTTTATGGTGACTTTTTGTTCCTTCTCCTTTTCACAGGGGTCAATCAAGGTTTCCAAATTATCTAGCACTGTCCAGGGGGCAGTGTCTGTAGGATCAACTTCTCACCATCTGAAAGTTAAGTTCTCATCAGAAAGGTTCACCATTTCCTGATTTGATTGAATTTTCTAAGCTTGTGAATTCTCTAAGTACCTTGCTAGCTTCTCACCTAGTACTAAGTAGGGTGTTTAATCTTTTGTTAATTCAATTCAAAAGTAGACAAGGGGGAGTTAATCCTGTCTTTAGTCTAGTGAGTTACTAAGTAGGAGTACATAAATTAGTGTTAACTCCGGATAGACAATAGAGTAAAGAACTCTCTTTCACACTTGTCATATTTGTGAAGTTAATTTGTTGAAATCAGATGTTTCTATTAGAATTTAATTTTTAAAAGTCTTAGTTTCATACCATTTTCAGAGTAGGCTTTAAAAAAATTTTAAGGCAATGTTACTTACATGGCACCCTTTAATATATGCCATTGGAGTACATCTTACAAAAATAAAACAGCTGTGCAGCCTCACTTGTGTAATATTTGAGGAGCTGAGATTCTAGCAGAAGCGCTAAATCAGATTCATCCAGAAGTTTTAGTATTTTAAAATAAGAAAAGAACTTTAAAAAATGATGATCACTTTTAAATACATTTAAAAAAATACCATGTTGCAACTAGGAGATAGTTGAGTCAAAATGAAATAGAAACAGTGGCCATTAATCCATACATTAAGAATTCCTGTGGGCCACATATTCATTTAATTTTAAAATGTACCATTACCTACATTTTACTGAATTTTTATTTATTTTGTTAAATGTTTCCTTGTTACATTTCAGTCTGGTTTGGGTTCCACTAAAAAAAGTATCATGGGATGTATGCAGCCCTTGGGCAGCATGCTTGACACTTTTTCAGTATGATATCCATTCCCTATCAGGGGCACATAGGATATGTTTGTTATGAGAGGTGATGGTTATGTCTTGGAACCTATGCTCAAAATATTAGGTTTGTTCTTTAAATTTCTCTAAGTTTTTCCTTAATAATCATGTAGGGTCATAAAATTTAGAACTGGAAAGAGAATCATAAGAGATGATCCTAAATTACTTCATCATTTTACAGATGAGGTAACTAAGACCCTGATAGGTCAGGTAATTTGTTTATGGTTGTTCAACTAGAAAAGAGGTAGATCTGGGATTATTTCTCTCAGGCCACTTGCTGCCTCTTTTTCACCTCACAAATAGGTAATAGATCCAAGTGGCATAAGTTCCTAAGAGCCATTTGAAAGTCATTTATATTTTTACCCTATACAGTAAGAAATGTAAATTACATTGATTTATTATCAGCTTTTTGAAAGTAGAATTTCCTTTTCCTTGTTCTGAGACCTTTGAACTAGGTCTTATTCACTTTGCTCAAATCTGTAAAAGCAAACTTAAAAAAACCACTACTTAGTTTAAGGGCGCTTTGGGCACCTTGCTATTCAGCACCTTCAGTGAAGCACCAGCTGATTCTACAGACTGCACACTTTGCCTACAATAACTGAGAGAGCAGCTGCCTCTTCCAGCTGTTTAATTGCTCATCATATTCACTTTAGTAACTTTTTTTTTCCCTTAAGTGCATTAGCTTCTTCACCCTAAACCATCTTTTTTATTGCTTAGATTGGTGTGTGTGTGTGTGTGTGTGTGTGTGTGTGTGTGTGTGTGTGTGTGTGTGTGTGTGTGTGTGTAGGTTCTGGGGAGATTACCTTCAAGCCCATGCTAAGTAGTTGTTGGTATTTTAACTTAGTCATTTCTACCAGGTAGGAAATATAAAAAAAATCTTCTTAACTTATGGAACTCTTTGGCAGCCTAGTGAAATCTATGATTCCCTTCATATAATTTTTTTTCCCAGTGGAAGGAAATGCTAAATTTTAAGTAGAGAAGAATGAAAATAAAGACTTAATTTTTCTTCCCATCCAAGTTCATGGACCCTCTGAAATCTCTCCACAGAGTTCTGGGGAGCAGTAGGCCATATCTTAGGAAGCCCTGCTCGATAGGAGGAGTAATAAATATTGCTTTTTATTCTGATGTATGTTAATTTAGGAGAAGATACACAATGCTCTGGAATTATGAGAGCTCTGGGGTGTCTTTTGGAGAAGTCACTTAATTTTTCTCTCTCTCAGGCTTCTCATTAGATTAAGTAGGAATAAATACTTCCCATCTGTCACATGAAATTTCAGAATTTGGGTGTAAGAACTTACATGCATTCTGAATATGTTTAGGTAAAGGTGTTGTATACATACAGCACGTGTATGTTTGTATGTATGCTTGTATCTCTCTCCTTCTCTCTTTATTTCTCCTCCTTCCCCTCAGCCCGCTAGGATTTCTATTTTCTAGAGAGAAATATTCTTGCCTATCTCTAATAGGACTTATGTTTTTCATCATCATTTCACACTCCAATTATATAGTCTAAACAAGGGGACAAGAGTAGATAAGAATTCATCTGAAGATCAGTAAGTAGATTTGGACCACCAACTTTAAAATTTTTTTATAACCCCTACCTTCTGTCTTAGAATCAATAGTGTGGATTGGTTCTGAGGCAGAAGAGTGGTAAGGGCTAGGCAAAGGAAGTCAAATGTCTTACCCAGGGACACCACACATCTAAGAAGTATCTGAGGCAAGATCTGAATCCAAGACCTCTTGTCTTGTTCAGCCATTCCCCAATAGAAGGGCATCCCCTCATTTTCCAGTTTTTTGCTACCACAAAAAGCGCTCCTATAAATATTCTCACACAAGTCTGTTTATCTATGATCTCTTTGGGGTACAAACCCAACAATGGTATGGCTGGATCAAAGGGCAGGCACTCTTTTATAGGTCTTTGAGCATAGTTCCAAATTGCCAGCCAGAATGGTTGGATCAGTTCACAACTCCACCAGCAATGCATTAATGTCCCAATTTTGCCACATCCCCTCCAACATTCATTACTCTCCCCTTCTTTTATTTTAGCCAATCTGCTAGGTGTGAGGTGATACCTCAGAGTTGTTTTGATTTGCATTTCTCTAATTATTAGAGATTTAGAACACTTTCTCATGTGCTTATTGATAACTTTGATTTCTTTATCTGAAAATTGCCTATTCATATCCCTTGCCCATTTACCAATTGGGGAATGGCTTGATTTTTTTTATACAATTGATTTAACTCCTTGTATATTTGAGTAATTAGACCCCTGTCAGAGTTTTTTGTTATAAAGATTTTTTCCCAATTTGTTGTTTCCCTTCTGATTTTGGCTGCATTGTTTTTGTTTGTACAAAAGCCTTTTAATTTAATATAATCATAATCATTTATTTTATATTTTGTAATTTTCTCTAACTCTTGCTTGGTTTTAAAATCTTTCCTTTCCCAGAGATCTGACAAGTATACAATTCTGTATTCACTTAACTTATTTATAGTTTCCGTCTTTATATTCAAGTCAATCACCTATTCTGAATTTATCTTGGTGTAGGGTGTGAGATGTTGATCTAAACTTAATCACTCCCATATTGTTTTCCAGATTTCCCAGCAATTTTTGTCAAATAGTGGATTTTTATCCCAAAAGTTGGGCTCTTTGGGTTTATCATACACTGTCTTGCTGATGTCACTTACCCCAAGTCTATTCCACTGATCCTCCCTTCTGTCTCTTAGCCAGTACCATACCGTTTTGATGACTGCTGCTTTATAGTATAGTTTAATATCTGGTACTGCTAGGCCACCTTCCTTCACATTTTTTTTCATTATTTCCCTTGATATTCTTGATCTTTTGTTCTTCCAAATGAACTTTGTTATAGTTTTTTCTAATTCAGTAAAAAAAGTTTATTGGTAGTTTGATAGGTATGGCACTAATGTTAGCTCATCCTACCCATGAGCAATGAATGTTTTTCCAATTGTTTAGATCTAGTTTTAATTGTTTGGAAAGTGTTTTGTAATTGTTTTCATATAATTCCTGTTTTTGTTTTGGTAGATAGATTCCTAAGTATTTTATATTGTCTAGGGTGATTTTAAATGGTGTTTCTCTTTCTACCTCTTGCTGCTCTAATGTGTTGGAAATATATAGAAATGCTGATGACTTATGTGGGTTTATTTTGTATCCTGCAACTTTGCTAAAGTTGTTGATTATTTCTTTAAGCTTCTTAGTTGATTCTCTAGGATTTTTTAAGTAGACCATCATATCATCTGCAAAGAGTGATAGCTTTGTCTCCTCATTGCCTATTTTGATACCTTCAATTTCTTTTTCTTCTCTAATTGCTACTGCTAGTTTCTAGTACTATGTTAAATAATAGAGGTGATAATGGGCATCCTTGTTTCACACCTGATCTTATTGGAAAGGCTTCTAATTTATCCCCATTGCATATAATGCTTGTTGATGGTTTTAGGTATATACTGTTTGTTATTTTTAGGAAAGGACCTTCTATTACTATTCTTTTCAGTGTTTTCATTAGGAATGGATGCTGTAATTTGTCAAAGGCTTTTTCAGCATCTTTTGAGATAATCATGTGGTTTTTGTGTGTTAGATTGTTGATATGGTCAATTATGTGGATGGTTTTCCTAATGTTGAACCATTCTTGCATTCCTGGTATAAATCCCACCTGATCATGGTGGACGATCCTCTTGATCACTTGCTGAAGTCTCTTTGCTAGTATTCTATTTAAGATTTTTGCATCTATGTTCATTAGGGAGATTGGTCTGTAGTTTTCTTTCTCTGTTTTTGATCTATCTCACTTTGGAATCAGTACCATATTTGTGTCATAAAAGGAATTTGGTAGGACTCCTTCTTTGCTTATTATATCAAATAATATGTATAGTATTGGGATTACTTATTCTTTGAATGTCTGATAGAATTCACTTGTGAATCCATCAGGCCCTGGCAATTTTTTCTTAGGGAGTTTTTTGATGGCTTGTTCAATTTCTTTTTCTGCTTCTTTTTCTGATATGGAATTATTTAGGTATTCTATTTCTATTTCTTCTTCTGTTAATCTAGGTAATTTATATTTTTGTAAATATTCATCCATATCTCCTAGATTGCTATATTTATTGCCATATAATTGGGCAAAATAGTTTTTAATGATTGCCTTAATTTCCTCTTCATTAGAGGTGGTCTCCCTTTTCATCTTTGATACTGTCAATTTGGTTTTCTTCTTTCCTTTTTTTATTAGATTGACCAGTACTTTGTGTATTTTATCTGTTTTTTCAAAATACCAGCTTCTAGTCTTATTTATTAATTCAATAGTTCTTTTACTTTCGATTTTATTAATTTCTTCCTTGATTTTTTTTAACATTTATTAATATTCATTTTTAACATGGTTACATGATTCATGCTCCTCCTTTCCCCTTCAACCCCCCCCCCCCC
>NC_058130.1:183393921-183587194 GCF_016433145.1 Gracilinanus agilis | reverse complement strand
CCCCCCCTACCCATGCGCATTTCCACTAGTTTTGTCATGTGTCCTTGATGAAGACCAATTTCCAAATTGTTGGTAGTTGCATTGGTGTGGTAGTTTCGAGTCTACACCCCCAATCATGTCCACCCCGACCCATGCGTTCAAGCAGTTGTTTTTCTTATATGCTTCCTCTCCTGCAGTCCTTCCTCTGAATGTGGGTAGCATCTTTACCATAAATCCCTCAGAATTGTCCTGGGTCATTGTATTGCTGCTGGTACAGAGGTCCATTACATTCAATTTTACCACAGTATATCAGTCTCTGTGTACAGAGTTCTTCTGGCTCTGCTCCTTTCGCTCTGCATCAGTTCCCAGAGGTCTCTCCAGTTCGCCTGGAACTTCTCCAGTTTATTATTCCTTTTAGCACAATAGTATTCCATCACCCGCATATACCACAGTTTGTTCAGCCATTCCCCAATTGAAGGACATACCTTCTTCCTTGATTTTTAGTATTTCTAATTTAGTTTTCATCTGGGGATTTTTAATTTGCTCGCTTTCTAGTTTTTTGAGTTGCATGCCCAATTCATTAATCTCTGCCCTCCCTAATTTGTTAATATAAGCACTCAAGGATATAAATTTCCCCCTGAGTACTGCCTTAGCTGCATCCCACAGAGTTTGGTAGGATGTCTCATCATTGTCATTCTCTTTAATGAAATTGTTGATTGTTTCTATGATTTCTTCTTTGACTAGCTTGTTTAGGAGAATCATATTATTTAATTTCCAATTATTTTTTGATTTTCCTGTCCAGGTGCCCTTACTAATTATTATTTTTATTGCATTATGATCTGAGAAGGTTACAGTTATTATTTCTGCTCTTTTGCATTTGTTTGCAATGTTTCTATTCCCTTTACATGGTCAATCTTTGTGAATGTACCATGTGCAGCTGAAAAGAAGGTGTATTCCTTTTTGTCCCTATTTATTTTTCTCCACATATCTATTAAATCTAACTTTTCTAGGACTTCATTCATCTCTCTTATCTCTTTCTAATTTATTTTTTGGTTTCATTTATCTAGATCTGAAAGAGGAATATTTAGATCTCACACTAGTATGGTTTTATTTTATATTTCCTTCTTGAGCTCTGCCAGTTTCTCCCTTACGAATTTGGATGCTATGCCATTTGGTGCATACATATTGAGCACTGTTATTTCCTCATTGTCTATACTGCCTTTAATCAGGATGTAATAACCTTCCCTTTCTTTTTAAATCATATTTATTTTTACTTTGGCTTTGTCAGAAATCATGATCGCCACTTCTGCCTTCTTCTTCTCATTTGAAGCCCAAAAGATTTTGCTCAAGCCCTTCACCTTAAACCTGTGCATGTCCAACCGCCTCATATGTGTTTGTTGTAGACAACATATGGTAGGATTTTGGTTTGTAATCCACTCTGCTGTTTGCTTCCGTTTTATGTGAGAGTTCATCCCATTCACATTCAGAGTTATAATTATCAGTTGTGTATTCCCCACCATTTTGGTATCCTCTCCTAGTTCTACCCCTTCCTTCTTACACTATTTCCTTTTAAACCAGTGGTTTGCTTTAATCCAGTAACCCTTGTCCCCTCCCTTGATTTACTTCCCTTTCTACCCCCTCCCTTATTATTCCCCTTTTTATTTTTAATGCCTAATGATTTCCCTCCCCCTTCTTCTCCACTCCCTTTTTTGACCTCCCCATTCCCCTCCTCCCCTTGGTTTGTCCCTTCTGACTTTCTCAGTAGGGTTAGATAGAATTCTATATCCCAATGGATATAGTTACTCTTCCCTCTCCGGGTTAATTCCACTGAGGGTAAGGTTTAAATATTACCTCTTAATCCTCTCTTCCTCTCCTTCTTATAATAGTATCCATCCCTTCCCCTTCCCATGCCCTCTTTGTGTGTAATAGAATATCCTATTTTTCTTATTCATTCAAGTTTCTCTTGGTGACCTCTACTACTCACCCCCTCTTTCCCAACCCCCATATCATCTTAAACCATTTAGTACTGCAACCTCTCCCTATGAATACTTCTTCTAATTACTCTAATAGTGAATACTATAATAGTGAATAGAGTTCACTACAGAGAATTACACATAACATTTCTCCACATAGGAATACAAATAATTAGATCTTATTTAAGCCCTTAAAGAGGCAAATTGAAAAAATAAGTTTTCTTTCTTTCCCCTCTATTTCTTATTTACCTTTTCATGTTTCTCTCGGTTTTTGTGGTTGGATATCAAACTTTCCATTTAGTCCTGGTCTTTTCCGTGCAAATACTTGTAAATCTTATATCTTATTGAATGACCATACTTTCCCCTGGAAGTATATAGTCAGTTTTGATGGCTAGGTGATCCTTGGTTGTAGACCCATTTCTCTTACCTTTCTGAATATCATATTCCAAGCCTTGCATTCTTTTAGTGTGGAGACTGCCAGATCCTGTGTGATCCTGATTATCCTTGATATCTGAATTGTCTCTTTCTGGCTTCTTGTAAAATTTTTTCTTTTACTTGGAAGCTCTTGAATTTGGCTATTATGTTCTTGTGGCTTGTCTTTTCAGGGTCTAGAGTAGAGGGTGGTCTATGGATCCTTTTAATGTCTATATTGCCCTCTTGTTGTAGAACTTCAGGGCAGTTTTGCTGAATAATTTCTTGTAGTATGGTGTCCAAATTTCTATTAATTTCTGCTTTTTCAGGAAGACCAATGATTCTCAAATTGTCTCTTCTAGACCTGTTTTCTTGATCTGTCAATTTCTCATTGAGATATTTCACGTTTCTTTCTATTTTATCAGTCTTTTGACTGCTTTATTTGTTCTTGTTGTCTTGAGAGATCATTAGCTTCTAATTGCTCAATTCTAGTCTTTAGGGACTGGTTTTCCTTTTCAGTCTGGTCATTTCTGGTGTTCAGTTTCCTTATAAGTTCCTTTGATTTCTGAGCCTCACTTTCCAATTGCAAAATTCTGCATTTTAAACTATTATTTTCTTGCCAGAACTCTTCCATCTTTCTCATCATCTTAGATTCAAACTCTTCAAGAGCTTGTGACCAGTTTTCATTTTTTTGGGAAGGGTTGGATCTGATTATTTGTTTGTTCTCCTTTGCTGTTTTCTCTGTTGGCTGGATTTTCTCTGTGTAAAAGTTGATGAGTGTTAAAGATTTCTTCGTGTTGATCTTTCTCTTTTGGGGTTCTTGTGAATGACTTGTCATTGTGAGCCAAGTGCCCTTTCAGGTTTATCCTCACACCCAGCATCTCTCTGCATTCTTTAGGCTCCTGAGCTCTCAGATCTAGTTGTTCTCAGGGTGAAGCCTCCTGGTGGTTCCCTTGCTTGTTCCTCTGCCTGAAGTTTCTTTAACAGTCTCAGGGAGCTCCTTCCACAGTCATGCACGCCACTGCACTGGGTCCCCACCCAAGGTCCGTGCCTACGCTTAAGGTCTTTGTTCAAAGTCTGCACGTTCTTTAGGTTCTTGGGGTCTTAAGTCTTGCTGCTCTCCAGAGAAGGCCTGGTGTTCCCAGGTGGCGGTGAAGGACTTAATGGGTTCCCCAAAATTGCTCTAACTGTTTTGCGCTGGCTTTCGCACTGTGGGTGGTGTGTGTGGGGGAGGGGGTTGTTCAGCTCACATTTTAGTGAGAGCTGTTTCACCCCCTTATAGAATGGAAATGCCCTGATTCCATGTACCCTCAATGCTGTGCCCTGTTGTGGGGTACCTTCGCTCGTCTGGATTTGTTTTTATGTCTTCTTGAGGAGTCCTGTATGTGTGGGTTAGGAGAGGTTAAGCGAGTTGCTTCTACTCTGCCACCATCTTAACCTGGAAGTCTGTCCCTAATCCATAACCCAACTTTAAAAAAAAAAAAAAGCTTTTCCTCTGTTTAGTTTTTCTTAGTTTGCTCTGGATAAAATTAAGATTTTGTAAAGAAATCACAGGATCCTTTGTGGACCTTTTGCTCTCATTGCCCCTTCACACCAAGCGACAGACATGCCCCTCCCCGCTTACCCCACACAGGGGAGGAAAAAAGCGCTCCCATTGGGCTGCTGGGCAGAGGGGCAGGGGATGTGAAAAAATGTTGTCAGGCACACTGGAGAGGGGGAGGGGAGCAGCTCTGCCCAAGCCTCTAAGCCTTTCTATTAACAACTCTGGCAGGGAGGGGGGAAGGCCGTGTGCCCACAGAGAGTACTCTGCATGCCTTCTTTGGCTTCCGTGCCATTAGTTCACCATCACTGGACTATGATATTGACAAATCACCATTTTCTTCTTATTTCTGAAGTTTATGAACTCTTTTTTGAGTGTGATCTAGACATTTCATCACTAAAGGAAAATCTCTGTAGAAACTACCTCTACTTCCAGATAATAATAACTAGCATTTATATATCACTTTAAAGTTTACAAATCACTTTATTCATATTATCATTTGATATTCACAATAACCGGGAGAGGTAAATGTTAAACCTATTTTACTTAGATGGAAACCACTTCATCATCAAATCAAGACAGCTAAATGATGACTACCAAGTAAAGAAAGGCAAAAGAGAAGTCTTTTGAATGAACCCATAGTTTAATTGAGGATACAACAATCAAATAACTATGTATTAATTAAATATACACAGCAAAAAATGTAATAGTAATCAGAAAGATGGTATTAACATTAAGGGGGATTGGGAAAAACTCCTTTAGATGGTGGGATTTTGACTGAGACTTGAAGGAATCCAAGGAATACAGGAGGCAGAGATGAGGAGGCAGAGTATTCCATATATAAGAGACAGCCAGTGAAAATGCTTGGGGTAGGGAAATGGAGTTTCAGTGTTACTCAATTCCTGAGTACATGAGGAAGAGTAAAGTGTAAAAGGATTAGAAAAGTGGGAGTTGGGGTTAGGTTATGAAGGTCTTTGAATGTCAAACAGACGGTTTTATATCTGATCTTAGAGGTAATAAGGAGCCACTGAAGTTTATTGATTATGGGAGTAATATAGACACATCTGTGTAAGTTTCATTTGATAAATTGGACAAAGCAGGAAGAGTGCTTGGCCATTCATTGGATGTACAGAGAGATTGGGGGGGGGTGAGGATGACATTTAGGTTGGTGGTCTATTCAACAATAATAGGATAACTGGGAAGAGGAATGGGTTTTGGGGAAGGATAATGAGACAGTATTAGACATGCTGAATTTAAGACATTCATAGAACACCCACATTTGAGTTGTTCGATAGATAGAGTTGTATGGAATATAGGAGAGGAGTTACAACAAGATAATTTGGTTTGAGATTCATTAGCATAGAGATAATATTGAAATCAACTGGAACCAATGAAATCACATAGTGTAGTAGGAGAAGAGAAGATGGTCCAGGACAAAATCCTTGGGGGACACCCACTATTCTAGGGCATGTAGCTGAGTATCTGAGGGAAAATCATCCTGTCACTCTCATTCCAAATCCAAAATACAGCAATTCCCTTGCAATTTGTGGTTAGATGTTATTTCCTAGGGCACCGAGAAGTGACTTGTCCAAGGTCATATAGGTCCAAGGTCACCCAGGATCCTTGGCTGACATTCTATCATACTTCTGCTGTAGACTCTTTTTGTTACTTTTGTGTGATTAGACACAAGCAAGTGATTCAGTAGGAATTATTCTTTTTTGAAATTTTGGCAATGATATTTTAGGGTCAGTGTTTGCCATTAGCTTTATAGTATGGGGCAAGATGTATATTTTTCCCTATTTTCTTGACTTTATTTTTCTTAGTAGGTCTTTATTTTTCAACTCAAATCACTTAACTCAGGTCTCTGCAACATCTTGATATAGAAATGTTCTTTTACTAGAACATTAACAGACCATAACATCCTGGCCTTGAATTGTTTCCATCTAAGTTGAATAGGATTTTGATGATCCGATCTTTTCATCTACTTCTGTTTCTCTTTGTCCTTCTGTCCCTTCCTGAGATGCCATGTTGAGCCTTCAGTGTTTATCTAAATCTACATAGTATGCACATATGTAAAACATTTGACCTGTTGTCATGGCCATTTTCTTTTCACCATAACCTTCTTCTATAGCCTTGTGGCATTTTTTAGAATTCATAAAAACATTATTAGCTTTCAATGCGATTTCCTTCTTTACTACATCATACTTTTTATCCTTTAAAACATGACTACTCTCACTTTGAGTTTTACTGTCAATATTTTTTTCTCATGCTGTCTCAGTCTTCCCTTTTTTAGACTTGTCATTGTGCTTCTTGATGTTCCCTTAGTGGAGATATAATTTAGTTTTTTCTTCTTAATTGTATTCTTTCCTCCCACTCCTCTTGGTCCTGAACTTTTGTTGTTGTTGCACTTCATTGTGTCCTCATAATTTGCTTGTGAGATGATTTATTGGGTTCCCATATCTTTTGAAATATTTTCTGGTAGTAGAGCAAATCTTTTCCAGGATGATGACCTTTTTATTTGATTGCCTTTTGTTAATGCATTTCTCCATATATTTTATGTTGATGGTAAAGCATTCTACTACTTTGTTTTCCAGACCAACATCCTGCCATTTTTGTTGAGGATATTTTAGTTTTGTTGTATGGTTCTGTTTTCATTTTCTTTTCTTGGTTTGTTTTCTTCAGCCAAACTTACTTTGCAGAGTAGTTTTGTTTGATATGAGCAGTATAATTTAGTGAAAAGAGCACTGGATTTGGAGTTAAAAATTCTTGATTCAAATCCTAGTTCTACTACTTAAAAATTGTTAGGTCTTGTCACTGTTAGGCAAGTCATTTCATCTCTCTGAGCCTCATATATAAAATGAAGAGATAGACTAAATGACATCTAAGGGCTTTTGCAGCTCTAAATATAAATGATCCTAAGTACATCTCTTTCCTTCAATTTCCTCTTCCTTTTGACCTTGTTTCTTTATCCTTTTATGTCTGCCTCTTAGAATCATAGAATTGTTCATACTGGAAAGGTCCTTAAAGATTGTCTAGCCCTTCATGTTATAACTTAGCAACCTGATGTCCCAAGATATTGAGTAACTTCTTCAAGGTCAAAAAGCTAATCTGTGGCAGTGTCAAAAACAGAACTCAGTCCTCATACTTTGTAGTCTTTTATTCATTTTTCTATCACATTATTAAGGAAGAGTTTCATGATTTTTTAAATAAAATCCCTGGAGTTTATGATGTTAGTTTGTTTCAGCTTTGCTTCCATAGTAAAATTATTCATTCTGCCTACCTTGCACAAAGCTAATATTATAGAAGTGTTACTACTATGATTTTTGGTAATTTCTCACATTCCTTATTTCACAGTGCCATTTTGTGTGCATTAAATAAGATGATGTGCAAATAAGTGCTTTAGTGAGTGTTCAAGTGATTATTCATAGATTGACTGTTCTGTGATAGACTTTTACAAACCTTCCCCTTAAAAAGATTTCATGATTACATTGGGTAACAATTTTATGACAAAGAAAATGTCATAATATGAGGATTAGATTTGAGAATTCATGCTAGTCATACCCTGGTGATTAGGGTGGGATTCATTTTTTTTTTTTTTGAAAACTCCTATCTTCTATCTTAGTAACAACTCTAAGGGTAATGAGGTTAAGAGACTTCTCCTGGGTCACACAGATAAGGAGTGTCTGAGGTCAGATTTGAACCTTGGTCCTAACTCCAAGTCAGGTGCTCTAACTCCCACCTTGTCACACTAGGATGGAGTTCTTAATTAAAGTGTCAGCTTATGGTTTGAACCGCTTCGATTGCAAGCTTTATACATTTAGACATCCCTCTAAAAAGAGAGATGCTGATCTATGAGCTAATATGTATAGATTGATTGCCTTGTTAAATGATCTTTCCTATTCTAGTAGCTTTAGGGGAAATAAAAGAAGGTATACATATTGTATTTGCCCTCCAGGAATTAAACTTAGAGAAAGAAGACCAATCCACTTGAAATAATCTACAAAGTTATAGATGATTAACTTCTAAAATATGTGGCAGAAATTCTTTCTTGTTTAAGGCAATAGGGAAGGTTCTCTATTTCTTCTCCTTTCTGTATTACCCTGAAAAACCCAAATGCTGTCTATACATTAAGAGGAGAATATATGAATTTCCTCGAGATTTTAATTTCTCTAAGCCTAAGGTTTATAGGTTAGCAACTAGTTTCTGGTTAAGGATGTATTGATACATATGTGTATACACACACACACACAGTTTCAACAGTCTATTTGATGTTAAGATATCTTGGTAGATTGTACTGTTTTTAAAAGGAGTATGTAGAACTGTTGTGAAGGCCAAATGTACCATTGTCCCTGCACCGCCCCCCACCCCCATTTCTGTTATTGTAGTTACTTGTTGGTTAGATTGTATGTGTCTAGAGTTTTATACCACAAACACTTTTCCATCCTTTGGATAAAGATGAAGAAAGATTATTTCGGCTGGCATGGCTGTTTGAATATTATATTTCAGTTCAAAAGTAGTTTTCACTGTCAAACTGCTTTTCACTCAGCACAATTTTAAAGTGTATATCAAAGATTCTGCTATTCTGCATCACATGAGCAGGTGAAAATGTGGTTTGTGAAGGGTGTGATGACAGTTCCGATTTTATAAAATAGTCTTTCCCAGCTGTATTTCTGCATGTTATATATTTAGATAATATCTCTTGTAAAAATGATGAGGCATTTAAGCAGGTGAGCAGATTTCTCTGGAAAAAACTTATGACAAGAAAACTGAAAGGTTAATGAGCAAGGGCGATTGATGGGAAAACCAGGGAAGTAAGACTTGTGGGCTCTTTATGTTTATCATCATATAACTGTAGTGCTTCTGGTCAAGACATTTCAAAAATCTTATTTATATACTTGTGTAGAATAAGAATGTGGTGAGTATGAGACTCATTTCTGGCTGAAGAGTCTGAGGTTCTTCTTCTTCTCAGTGGTATGTATGCTCAGTTGTCTAGTTGTTTGTATATTTCTGCATATGATATAGAGCAGTCTTTATTCTTTTTAGTTTCTTAATTTTTTTCTCTCCTCTTCCAACTTCTCCCCACTCTCCATCAGAGATAATGAATTATCTTTCAGATGATTGCAGTATCCTAGATTTAGAGCTAAAAGGGATCACTGAGTCTGATCTCCGCATTTTAGAGAATTGGAAATTGAACGTGAGTGAAAGGAGGAAGTGTCTTGCTCAAGTTCATAGAGTAGTTAATGACAGAGTCAGAATTTGAATCCAAATCTCTCAGTCAATAAACATTTGTTAAGTACCTACTTTGTGCCAGCTTCTATACTAAGTTCTGCAAATACAAAGAAAAACAAAATCATGATCCCTGCCCTCAAGGAGCTCATATTCTAATGGGGCAGACAAAAAAAAGTGTACCTTCAAGATGTCTATTTATCTATGTAGCTATATAATGTGAATGAAAGATACTTTCAGAGTGAAAGCTGTTAGCCATAAGGGGTGAGGAGGAAGTGGGAGAAAGGGCTTCTTTTAGAAGGCAGGATTTGAGCTATCTTTTTAAAAAGTTAATTAATTTTTTTCAATTACATGTAGTACCAATTTTTCACAATTGTTTTCTGACATTTCAGGATTCAGATTTTCTGCCTCTCATTCTTCTCCCTACCTGAAGGGAGTAAACCATCTGATATAGGTTATACCAATACTATATTTTTTATTTTTCAGTTACATGTAGAAACAATTTTTTGACAATATTTTTTGACATTTTAAAATTCAGCTTTTCTCCCTCCCTATTGTCCCTACCTCCCCTTTCCTTTCTAAGGTGGTGAATTATCTGATATATGTTATGCCTATACTTTCATATAATACATATTTCCATATTGCTCATGTCAAGATAGAAGACACATATCACAAATACAGTAGCAATTTTATGAAGGAAATATAGTGGAAGATGGCATGCATTGATCTGCACTTAGGTTCCAATAGTTTCTTCTTTGGCTATGGATAACATTTTCATCATAAGTATCTTGAGGTTATCGTGGAGACTTGCTTTGCTGGTAATGGTTTAGTCCTTCACAGTTGATCATTGTTAATATTTCTGTTACTGTAAGTTCTGCTGTTTACTTTGTTTCGTTTCATATAAATCTTTTGAGGTTTTTTTGAACTTTATGCTGTTTGTTGTTTCTTATGGTGTAATACTATTCTATTATAACCATATACCACAACTTGTTCATCCATTTACCAAGTGATGAACAACCCCATAGTTTCGAAATATTTTCCACTACAAAAAAGAGCTCCTACAAATATTTTTGTATGGTTAGGTCCTTTTCCCTTATCTCTGATCTCTTTGGAATACAGATTCTGTAGCAGTATCACTGGTATAAGACTTAAATTTAGGTTTTTATGACCTATGAGCATTATGACTATGAGCATTATAAAATAATACTGTGGTCACTGACTTTAAAATATTATAGCTTAAGTCAAAATGACTGTTAGCAGCTTTTATTTACAAAGAGTTGGAAAGAGTGAAAGTGGAAAAATGAAGATAAGAGACAGAGTCTTAACAAACCTACCAGCCCTTCTCTGGTGAAGTTGGGCTCCAGTGGATTTCCCGGTAATCCTCAGCCAAAGTTCCACCAATGCAGTCTCCTCCAAAGCCAAGGCAGGAATCTTAGCCACTCGCCCAGCAAGCCAATGCAGATTCAGGGAAAAACTCTCCTACAAAGCCAAAGCAGGAGTCTCAGCCAATCTTTCCAAATGCCAGGAAAGGAATGGTCCCTAGACTATGCTGGTCTCTTCTTTTATGCTCCTTTTTCCATGTTACTTCCTGCTCTCCTCCTCTTCACAGAAACCAATGGCAGGCTTTCAATTTGCCTAGCACTTTCCAAGGTGGGGTGAGGCAGTGGCCTTTGGAGGTGTGAGCTTACTCTAGTAAGTGACTTGTGAAGTCTCATACTTAATGGTAAATAGGGGTGCTTTGAGTTCTCCATTTGATTAGCTAAAAATAGACAGGGGAGAGTTAATCCTAGCTTCACAATCCCACCTGTGACTCTTTGGGAGACTAATTTCCCCAATGAATCATTTAACATAACTAGCTTATACCTCTAAAGATCTTCAAGCTAAAGGTATATACAATATTGTACTTTCTAAGAGGAAACTACAATAGTCGGAGATAAAAGGGAAATAGAAGAGGGAAAGAGAGAGAGAGAGAGAACAAAACCAATGTTTGCTAGGCACATTGACAAAAAGCCAGTTAGGGGGCAATCCCCTTTGGCATAAGTGTTTATATTCAGAATAAATATGTTCAACCCCTTTAGTTCAATCAATTACATCCCAAAGTTCATTCTGAATCTTCTGATGCAGTGTAGGTTTCTTTATGGCATTTTTCTCCAAACAGTTCACTTTCTTGATTTGAGGAGTTAGTGAGTTTCTTTTCTTGAAATTTCTCTCAAAATGTTTTAAATCTTGGATTTTACAAAAATTATGTGTTGGGTCAAAGGATATATGCATAGTTTTATGGTCATTCAAGTCTGGTTTCATATTGCTTTCCAGAATGGTTGTCTTAGTTCACAGTTTCAGTAACATTATATTAGTGTTCCAATTTTCCATTTTTCTCCTTCCAGCCCCATTATTTAGCATTTTCCTGTTTGGTCATGTTAGCTATCTGATAGGTGTAATGTGGCATATCAGAATTATTTTAATTTGCATTTCTTTAATCAGTAGTGATTTGGATCATTTTTTAATATGACTAGGGATAGTTTTAATTTCTTCTGAGAACTCATTCATATTCATTGATCATTTTTCATTTGGGGAATGCTGTGGTAGTCTTTTAAATTTCACTCCGTTCTTTATACATTTGAGAAATGAGGCTTTTGTCAGAGACACTTGCTATAAAATTTCCCCGCCAAATTTTCAATTTCCCTTCTAATCTTCATTGCATTGGTTTTATTTGTTCAAAACCTTTCAATTTTAATAAAAATTATCCATTTCATATTTTGTAATGTTCTCTGTGTCTTGTTTGGTCATGAATCCTTCCTTAAACTTTTCTATGTTCCCCGAATTTGGCCTGAGTCTTAAAGGAATCAAGAGATACTAGGAGGTTAAGATAAGGAGTCAGAGCATTTAGGCCTAGAGAACAGCCATTAAAAAGACATAGATGGCAGCTAAGTGGCTCAATGGATATAGAACATGAATTGTAGATGGGAGGTCCCAGGTTAAAATATGGCCTCAGATATTTTCTTGCTATGTGATTCTGGGCAAGTCATTTAACCCCCATTGCCTTGCTCTTGCAACTCTTGTACCTTGGAACCAATACTGTCTTCTCTTGGCTTTCTGAGGTTTGTACAATCAGTAAGTACTTTTCACTTAGGGAGGAAATGAAATTTGGCTTCTTGATTGCGCTAAAATTTTTTTTGCTTTGTTATTAGTGGGTTTGAGGATGCTGTGTCTTTTTAAGGAATAACTGAATAGTATGGTGCCATAAAACCCAACATTCAGGTGTTTTTGTTTTTTATTTAAACCCTTACCTTCCACCTTAGAATCAATACTATGTATTGGTTCCAAGGCAGAAGAGTAGTAAGGGGTAGGCAATGGGGGTTAAGTGACTTGCACAGGGTCAAACAGCTAGGAAGTGTCTGAGACCAGATTTGAACCTAGGACCTCCCATCTCTAGGCCTGGCTCTCAATTTACTGAGTTACCAAGCTGCCCCCACAACATTCTGTTTCTAATTCTAGGTTCACTTCCTTTTATTAAAGTTAGAAAATCTTTGAAGCCAGCTTTGAAATTTATGCTACTTTAAATCCTTGTCAAATCAAGAAACATTTATTTAAATGCTTACTATGTGCCAAGCACTATGGTAAGTTCTGGGGATACAAAAAAAGGGGGAAAAAGAAAAAAAAGGAAGGCAATCTTGTCACCCTGCAATAGACTCTCTCTTTCCCTAGAACTTGGAAATTTATTCAATAATAATTTAGACAGAAAAGCTCATTTGCTTTTTGGGTCATAAAATTCAAACAACCACAAAATAACCACTTAATTTCAAAGTACTTACCAAGGATCCTTCAAAACAGGTATGTCACACTGAGATGACTAAGAACTGGAAAGTGGTTTCTAAGTTTAAAAGGATATAAATGTTTTTACTAAAATTGGCAGCTTTCTGAACAACAATAACAAAAAGCTCCCAGAAACAAAGGATATTACATTTCCTTTGTTTTCAGTGAAACATAATTTTGGGTTTTGATGACAAAGCTTAAAGAAGAGATTTGTTGTTTTTTCCCCCAAATCAATCCCCCCGTCCCCCAAGAGCTTTTTCAATTTGCAGTCTGTCTTCTGTAATTATATCATCAGACAAGTATGGGAGAAAATTGACCAACTATTCTGAGTGTATTTAATGCAGAGAACATTGATTTTGTTAGAAATAATTAGAATATCAGCATTTTTGGTATTAATGGGGATAAAACATCAGCACTTTTGGTATGATTTCAATGATGTGAGTACAGATTGTATCCTATGCATGTCTTAGTAGAGAGTATTCATAATGAACGGAATGCAGGACTTAGGAAGATTTGTATTTGGATTCTGCCTCTGACACTAATTCTGGAACCATGTGGTAAGTTATTAAACCCTTTAGTATAATTTTCCTCCTCTGTAAAATAGATACCAATGTTCCATGCCTTACATTGTTATTATGACATTCAAATGTGATAATATACATAAAGTCCTTTGCAAAACTTACTATGCTTTTCATTATACATGTAAAATCTATTTCAGATTGTTTACTGTCCCAGGGAAGAGAGAGGGGAGAAAATAAGGAATAGAGGGAGAGAATTTGGAACTTACAATTAAAAAAAATGTTAAAAATTATTTTTACATGTACCTGGGGAAAATTAAAATATTATTAAAAGTCTTAATATGCTTTTTACAATTAATTTTCAACATTCATTATTTGGTGGTGTTAAAAGGAGTTTTTTTTTAAACCCATACCTTCTTTCTTGGGGTTAATACTGTATATTGGCTCCAAGGCAGAAGAGTGGTAAGGGCTAGGCAATGAGGCTCAAGTGACTTGCCCAGGATCACACAGCTAAGAAGTGTCTGAGGCCAGATTTGAACCTAGGACCTCTTGTCTCTAGGCCTGGCTCTCAGTCCACTGAGTCACCCAGCTGCCCCCTAAAAAGATTTTTCTTAATCTCACTCTGTCTCTTTAAGAGCAGAATTTATAAGGAAGGAATGAGTTGACATTTGGGGCTTTTTTTCCACAGAACTTTGAGGGAGAAGGAGTCTGGCTCTGAGGGCTTTTTATCCTCAGAACTTTGAGGGAGCAGGAGTCTGTGCCTCTGTCTCTCTCTGTGACAGGCAGTTTCACTATTTACAGTTGAGGAAGAAGAACTGCTTTAAGGAGATGTTAGTGATTAATGTTCATTGAATAGCTTAGGTAGAGAG
Source organism: Gracilinanus agilis (assembly GCF_016433145.1). Classification (NCBI taxonomy): domain Eukaryota; kingdom Metazoa; phylum Chordata; class Mammalia; order Didelphimorphia; family Didelphidae; genus Gracilinanus; species Gracilinanus agilis. Next base: position 183,572,865 of record NC_058130.1, on the reverse strand, counting down.
ATAGGAGTAGTGTAGGTAAGATAGGCCTGCTTTGTCAGGCAAGAAAAGATCCTGCCCAAGAAGGCAGTTAGATTTAGAGTTTCTTAGAAATTTTAGTATAGGATTTGGATTTTAGGCACAGTTATAAGATTTCAGAGTGATCATTTCACTTTCCTCCCTTCTATTTCCTATCCTAACTTGTCCTCAAAATAAATAAGTGTTTGTGGTTCATCCAATTGCACTCCTTTCTTGTATCAAACTCCTACCCCAAAATTTTAACCCTTCACAGTGGGTAACTTTCTGGTGATGAGCCTTTTCAGACTTTTTTGGACAAAAGACACATAGTCTGTTGCTGGTCTTGTAGTCAGATCTATTCCAGTCTGGCTAAGTCCTGCCAGAGATAGAGGCAGAAGGGTACAATTGAAAGAGTACTGGATTTGTAGCCAGGAGATTGGGATGTTTTGATTTACTTCATCTACATTTGCTTACTTGGTATCAGTTCTATGGCAGAAGAGTGGGAAGGGCTATGCAATTGGGGTTAAGTGATTTGCCCGGGGTCACACAACTAGGAAATGTTTGAAGCTAGAGTTGAACTCAGGTCATTCCAACTCCAGACCTCACACTCTATCCAATGAGTCACCTAGCTGCCCCTCAACTTACTTTTTACGTGACCTTGGATGTCCTCCTGTTTTTCCTCATCTATACATAACATTTCTACATATAGGAATACAAATAATTTGATCTTATTGAAGCCCTTAAAGAGGCAAATTTAAAAATACGAGTTTTCTTTCTTTCCCCTCTGTTTCTTATTTACCTTTTCATGTTTCTCTTGGTTTTTGTGGTTGGATATCAAACTTTCCATTTAGTCCTGGTCTTTTCTGTGCAAACTTGGAAATCTTCTATCTTGTTGAATGCCCATACTTTCCCCTGGAAGTATGTAGTCAATTTTGATGGGTAGGTGATCCTTGGTTGTATACCCAGTTCTCTTGCCTTTCTGAATATCATATTCCATGCCTTGCATTCTTTTAGTGTGGAGGCTGCCAGATCCTGTGTGATCCTGAATGGTGCTCCTTGATATCTGAATTGTCTCTTTCTGGCTTCTTGTAAAATTTTTTCTTTTACTTGGAAGCTCTTGAATTTGGCTATTATATTCCTGGCGGTTGTCTTTTCAGGGTTTTAGTGTAGAGGGTGATCTATGGATCCTTTCAATGTCTGTATTGCCCTCTTGTTGAAGAACATCAGGACAGTTTACTTGGATAATTTCTTGTAGTATGGTGTCCAAATTTCTATTAATTTCTGCTTTTTCAGGAAGACCAATGATTCTCAAATTGTCTCTTCTAGACCTGTTTTCTTGATCTGTTAATTTCTCATTGAGATATTTCATGTTTCCTTCTATTTTATTAGTCTTTTGACTTTGCTTTATTAGTTCTTGCTGTCTTGAGAGATAATTGGTTTCTTCTTGCCCAATTCTGGTCTTTAGAGACTGGTTTTCTGCTATAATCTTTTGATTTTCCTTTTAGATTTGGTCTATTCTGTTTTTCATGGTTTCCTGCTAATTATAATTTCATTTGACTTTTGGGCATCTTTCTCCAGTTGGGAGTTTCTGTCTTTTAACCTGTTAATTTCCTTTTGAGCTATTTCCGGCTTTTCTTGCCAAATCTCTTCCATCTTTCTCATGATCTCAGATTTGAACTCTTCAAGAGCTTGTGACCAATATTCATTTTTTTGGGAAGGTTTGGATGTGATTACTTGTTTGTTCTCCTCTGCTGTTTGCTCTGTTGTCTGGATTTTTTTTGTAAAAGTTATCGAGTGTTAAAGATTTCTTCTTGATCTTTCTCTTTGGATATTCTTGTGCATGGCTTGCCATTATTATTATGCTGTTTTTCTTTCTCAGTCAGAAGTCTGGGTGAGGCAGACAGGCTCTCTGTCTATCGAACTGTAGAGTAGTTTTTGCCTAAGTCACAGCGCAGTGCTTCCCCTCTCAGCTTTATCCTTGAGCCCACGGTTTGCGCTCTTTAGGCTCCTGGGGTCTTAAGTCTAGCTGTTCTCAGAGTCAAGCCTCCTGGTGGTCCCCTTGCTTGCTCCTCTGCCCGAGGCTCCTTTAATAGTCTCAGGGTGCTGCTTCCACAGTCATGCACCCCTCTGCACTGAGTCCCCACCCAAGGTCTGCATCTGCGCTCAAGGTCTGTGTTCAAAGTCTGCATTCTTTAGCCTCTTGGGGTCTTAAATCTTACTGCTCTGAGGAGCAGGCCCTGGTCTCTTCTTGAGAAGTCTTGTATATGTGGGTTAGGAGAGGTTAAGCATATTGCTTCTACTCTGCAGCCATCTTAACCCGGAAGTCCCTCTTTCCCTCATCTATAAAATGAGAAGGTTGGAGTAGATGAACTTTGAGCATCTTTTACTTCTCAATGTGTTGTAGAATCTTTGATATTATGAACAGAACCTCTTTTTTATCCTGTAATTAGGCATTAGAATAAGACTTTGATGGGGAAAATATTTGCTGACAAAGCGTACTTAACCATTAAGTTAATTTGCCTTCTTTTACATAAGAACCCCTTTTACAAATATCTGAAAACATTTTTAAGATTTGTGTGGTCTTTATAGTATATCCCCTATGCCCCCCTTCTTGTTTTTATTGCCTTCAAGGTAAGTTGAATTGGAAAGAGCAGTACATTTGAAGTCTGAAAAACTGGGCCCTGGTCTTGGCTCTGCTACTAATTATGAGTGTCAGCTTGAGCCAATCATTTTACTTCTTTATATCTTAGGTTTCCTTTTCTGAAAAATCTAAATCATAATGCCCACAGCTCAGAGGATTTTATTCTGAAGTTCTTTGTCAATTTAAAAGCCACTAAAAGTAGGCAAGCTACTTTTATCATCTTCAGATATTAACTTTTTCAGAATACTAGAGAATAACTTCTTCAAGAGAAATATTTAGCTGTATGTAGTAGTAGTAGCATAGTGTCTAGATAAAAACAGTGGGTTTGGGAACCCAAATTCCCTTGCATATAGAAAGTATAGTCTTTCAATGGAATACTGGAATGAATCAATTCACCCCTCTGGACCTTTGTTTTCTAATTTGTACATTAAAAGGTTTGGGACTATATGGTTTCCAAGGTCCTTTCTTATGCAACAAGAACTTCATATTTTCCTGTTAATTTTCATAAAGACTAGTTTAAAATCTGTGATGGCATAGCAATTCTGAAAATAAACCATAATTGTTATAGATTTAAAAATGAGTTTTGTTAGCAAATATTTTGAAAGATAATTTTTCTTTAATTTGGAAATTGTATTTACTGACAATAACAGAAAAGCATGTTTTTCTTGTAGGGTATTAAATTGCCACTCATTTGATTTTAGAACTAATACCTCTCCCTCAGAAGAGCTGCAGGTTTTTCTCCTTTATGTTTGATCAGTCACATGTTATTTGTATTTATTGTTTATATTCTACTTCTCTGACACTGTACTTTACTCAGTGTATGTTGATTGACATAGGGAGTGAAAACACAGAATACTGATTATACTCCTTGCTTATTTGTTGGACTCTAAGAGACTGAATTTTCTGAGAGTTTTTATTATTCATTCTACACATAATTAAATAGTAACAACTTTGTTAACATCTGAGATAAAACAGAAGCTTCTTACTAGAGAAAAAATAAACCAGTAGCTAAATAAGCCAGTCATTATGCACCAAGAGGTACATGAACTTAGATGTCTAGAAAGCATAATTTTTTATGTTTTATTTTAACCAAAAAAGCCGTAATGGGGAGGGGATAAGGAGAGGAGTAGGATTGGGCATTTTCTAATTTCATAAATAAATGCTCCAAGCTCCTAATACTTGTAACACATACAAAAACATTGGGCAAGGGACTAACTCTCTATAGAGTGGCATATAGTAGAAGGAACATTAGATTTGGAAAAAGAAGCATGGGATTCAAATTCCAGTTCAGTTATTTCAACACAATTCAGTAAACATTTATTAAGTAGCTACTATTGCATGGAAAAGTATTCAAATACAAAAAAAACTGGAAATAGTCTCTGCCCTCAAGGTGTTTGTATTCTCCTGGAAGGAAGGAAACATTTATTAATAGTGCCTACTGTGTGCCAGGCATTGTGCTAAGCTTTTTTTTTTTTTTTTTTTCAGATTCCTTGTTTGATCCTCATAGTAGCCTTGTGAAGTAGGTGTTATGATCCTCATTTAAATATCAGGAAACTAAGGTAGATAGAGGTTAAACGACATGCCCAGAGTCACACAACTAGCATGTGTCTAAAGTCACATTTGATCTCAGATCTTTCTTACTTTAGTTCCAGCACCATACTGTCTAATTTAAAGTACTTCAAAATAAGATAGATCTGTATGTACAAAAATATTGTGGTGGCAAAAATTTGGAAACTGATGGCATATCCTTTGATTAGGGAATGGCTGAACAAATTGTGGTATATGATGGTGATGGAATACTATTGTGCTATAAGGAATGAAGAATCGGATTATTTCAGAAAGAACTGGACAGACCTACCTATATGAACTGATGCAGAGTGAAATAAGCAGAACCAGGAGAACATTATACACTGTTCTAAAATACTGTGGGATGATCAAATGTAATAGACGTTGCTACTAGCAGCAGTGCAATGATCCAGGACAACTTTGAGTGACTTATGAAAAAGAATGCTATCCACATCTAGACAAAGAATTGTTGGAGTAGAAACTGTAATGCAGGATTGGTGCAAGTTCTCTTGCATTTGCAAATTCACCTGAGGCAATCCTGGCAGTTAGGGGAATGGAATGTTGACCCAGCAAGTCCCTGGTCTCACGACCAGACTGTTGGAGCTGGCACTATAAATTCCCCTGGAGAACCACCCTAGGGGTTCTGATTTTCCTTGACCTGACCCAGACATCCAGCTATCCCTTTGGACTCCCCCTTGGGCCCTTGAGGTGGGAATTTGGCTGGGAGGTGGGATGGGGGAAATTAGTTTACTTTGCCAGGCAGGGACACCCCTAAACTAGACCATCACCCTCATTTGTCAAGCTGATAGACCACTCTACATCAGGGCAGTGGAATTTATCCTTGGCTGAGGGGCTGGTTCCCTCAGCCTGACCTTACCTTCTCAGGCCCTCTGCCAGCACTGGCCAATTACCCTTAGTAACAGTTTCTCCAGACCCTAACCCTCCTCCCTCAGTCTACCCTTGTGTTTAAATAAACCCCTTGGCCTTATTCATAGAGCTTCAGTAATTCATTTATACCATCAACTAGGGCCAGGGGATGAAGAGGAGGAAGATAGCTATCCCTTGTTTTCCTGAGGGGGCTAGATGAGGCATCCATCTTGTTGGCTTCCAGTTTCTCACTGGCAGGGAGGGGCTCCTCACTCCTCACCTTAAAGGAGCCTACAGACAACAGGGAGCCTGACTGTCATTTCAGCTCAGGCCCACACACCCCTGGCTCTCCCAAGTCAACAAATACTGCAGTGATAGTCTCCCTGCCCGGAAGACCCATGGGTACCACCAGCCCCTCTATTATAAGCCTTCATAGCCCTATTGTTTATTTATTACATCATGTAGAAGAAAATATATGATTTTTTTGCTTATTTGGGGTTTTGGTTTTAAAAGATTATTCTATTACAAAAATGGATACCATGGAAATAGATTTTGAGTGATAATGTATGTATTACCCAGTGAAATAGCTTGTCAGCTCCAGGAGCGGGGAGGAAGACAACATGAATCATGTAACCATGGAAAACTTTGTAAATTTGTTACTGGATTAAAATAAAGAAAAGTTAAATAAGACAGAAGAGCGATAAGGACTAGGCAATTGGGGTTAATCGTCTTGCTCAGGGTCACAAAGCTAGGACATGTCTGAGGCTAGATTTGAATCTAGATCCTCCTGACTCTGGCCTCACACTATTCACTGTGCTACTGAGCTGACCCCACATAACAGATTCTTAATAAATGCTTGTTAGCTCATTGATTGATTGATTTGTAGTGCTTGAATTAGGGAGGGAAGAAACTAGAAACAAGGAGGTCTGTTTTAATAATGTACTCACAAGCACTTGAAATAGGGTAGCAGTTGTGTGAATGTAGGCAGTGGGGCCCATGTGAGAGGTATAAAGGTAGAAACTGATGTAATTTGGCAACTGTTTGGATATGGGCAAATAAGAAAGAAAGAAGAGTCAAGGATGACTCTGAGGTTGAGATTTGCAGGTAACTGGTAGGATGGTAGTAACCTCCATAAAATTAGGTATGTTTTGAGGAAGAATAAGGTTTTTAGATATGTTAATTTTCAGAATAATACTTAATGTTCTGGTGGAGACATCCTCCAATGCAAAATTGGAAGTCAAGAGAGAGTTTTGGTAGGCATGCTGATTTGGAAGTCCTTTGCATAGAGATGATAATTAAATCCATGAAGGTTGGTAAGATCACTGAGGGAGAAAGGATATAGAAAGAAAAGATAATAATGATTGAGGGCAGAGACTTGGTAAATGACCACAGACTTAGAGCATAATAATCTAGCAAATGATACTGAGGTGGAAATTTTAGACATCAGAAAGGGAACAAAGAGAAAGCATTGTCAGATAAACCGTGGGAGGGAAGAATTACCTAGAAGGAGCGGGTAGTCAGCAGTGTAAAAACTGCAAAATGGTCAGTTAGGATGAGGACAGAGTAAAGTTCATTGCACTGAGAAGATCTTTGGCTGCCTCAGAGAGAGAATAGTATTAACTGAATTGTAGTAATAGAAACCAGTTTAATAAGACTTGAGAAGTGAATGGAGAGATGGGAAAATAGATGGATCAAGGCTAGCTAACCCTGTTTAGAAGTTTGGTGTTGATTTAATCTCTCTGGGCCTTTTTCATTAATAAAAAGAGTTAGATCTTTAATTCCCTTTTTAGATCTAAGTTCTTTAATTAACTAACATAATCCTCTGACTTGTAAGCAGAAGAGCTGAGCAATCTTTTCCTATCAATTAAAACAGTTCACCTGGTTTGCGGCCTCTGTTTCTTCATCTGTAAAATGTAGATAACAGGACAGTTGTGAGGATAGAGTGAGATGAAGCATATTAGATTTGTTTTGTAATTGTAAAGCACAATATTAGCATTTATTCTTATTACAGATAGTTTCTTTTAAAGCAGAAGCTATTTTCAAATGGCAACTTGGGAGAATGTGATTAAATAGTTGAAATTATTTTCATTATATTTTTCGATCTTTATTTCAAAAATAACAATTCTAGAAGTTTTCATTTTGAGATTTTTATGGTGTAGTGCCATTTCTCAATAGCTCTGTATAAAATTTATCTTCCTCCCCCTTTCTGTTTTGCATACTCCCTCTCTTTTTTTTCTTTACAGGCCATATGATTACCATATGTAGTAATCACTTCAATGGATTGCCTTTTTGATCAAGGAATGGGAACATTCATGAGATTAAAGGATAAAAGTGAATATGTATATGTATATTTTTCATATATACATATTTTGTCAAGGTGATAGATATTTTTCACTGGGAATAGCAAGTGGTGCAAAGATTATCGCCAGGGTTTCTTACATTTGTCCTCATAACAACACTTACAATATTTTTTACAGCTTGTCATTCATATTATTGTACTTGTGTGAAAAATTTGCTGTTATAGTAATTAGCAATTGTGATTTTAAAAAGAGCACTCTCTCTAGAGAAGCATTTTGGAAAGAGATAAAATGTTTTACTGAGAGTATAATTTCCTAGTAATGCTAAAATATTCATGCAATGTCTTTCTTTTTCTAAAGTTGTGCCAAACCTTTGGAACATTGATGGAGAGGTTACGGTCCCTGAGCAAAAGCCTGTAGAAGTCAGTGAGGAACTAGCAAGCTCCTATGAAAGAAAGCTCATAGAGGTAAGAATGTTGGGGGTCTGAGAGTCTCCAGAACAAATAATCTTATGGTGAAAGGTGGCCAGTAGTATGGATGGTTACCTTTGAAAATGTGGAACTAGTGGTGGTGGTGATTTTAAAAGGGTTTGCTCTTTGGGTTTTTGGCCCTAGGATCTACTTTGCCTGAATCTAGGAGGGACCTTAAAGGAAAAAGATGACTTAAGAAATAGTGCAAATATTAATTGATGTATTAACTGGACTTCCTAGGATATGAGTTCTGAATGTGACTTGAAACTTTAATTCTTTTCTCATAGTGAACCAGTTTCATCATTCACTTTTCTGAGCCTTCATTTAAAAATTTTTAATTTTAATTTTAATTTTTTAAAATTTTAATTTAATTTTTATTCTTAACTTAAGCATTGAATTAAATGAGCATTTCCATATATATTGTAGAACAGCAAAAGATTGTACAGGAAACTATCTTCATTGCATAGAACTTGCATTTCTTTTTAAGAATAGAATAAATTTAACATGCTCACTTTCAAAGCTGTCTTGTTTGTCTATGATGCCTTCATTTTCTTAGCTTTGATTAGTAGGAAAGATACTTTCCTGATATGCTATAGGGAATAAGTAATGGTGGAAAGTTCAGTCCTTATCCCTGAGAGAATTTTTAAGTGTTAAGGAACTTTAAAGAATATATAATTTGATTGGAAATTTTACTTATTTATTTGCAAATGATGTGAAATAGAAATTCTGAATGATAGTGATGATTCTGGGGTTAGTTATTGGTGGCTATGGGTTGTTTTCATCCTTCCAGAATAGGTTCTCCCAACTTGGTGATCATTAGGAAGTGACACTTCTAGTAAAATGAGCTGGATGACTAGTAAAGGAGCCAAGAAAGATTCATAAGAGAATCTTAATATTCTTATAGATTTACTTATGTTTACTCCTAAAGTGGCATTTACTACCCAAATTACTTTTTTCATTATTTTTTATTTTTTGAAAGTTTTGTCAGTAATGTTTTTTATATGAATAATATTTCCATTACATTAACCCAGGACTTTTTTTGGCTGAAACTTCTAATCACAGCTTTCTTGAATACCTTCTAGCAACTTTTTAATTGCTCACTTCTGTAGTTTTATTAATTGGTCAATTGACACAACAAACTGCTTAAACACATGCCAAGTATTGATTTAATTTTGTATGTATCAGAAAAGCAAAATAATTGGTAATATTTTATTTTAAATTATGTGACTGTTAAAATAATTCTAAATTTGAATTACTTGCATATGATCCATTTCAATTGGGATAGTGTGAATATGAACATATAATCTAAATATTTGATTAAATTTTGACTAACTTTAAATCCAGTTTTTGGAACTGTTAACCACAAAACCAGAGGTACACCATACTGCCTATTCCCCCATGGGGGGGGAAAAAAAAAAAGCAAAATCACATCCATCTTTGATGCTCTAGGATTATGAGTTGCTGCTTTGCTGCCAAGTGACAGTGAAAACTGCAGTGGAAAAAATTCAGGCTTGAAGAGTATGCCTAATAATACATATTGAGTAGTCAGTTTGCTGATCAGAAGGGAGAGTGTCCTGCTTGTTTGGCATTCTCGACAGACCACCTTTTTTTTTTGGCCTGAAAACTGGAAAAACTCAGAAGAGAGAAACAAAGGTAAACATGGACAGATGAGAGAATAAAGTGAAAGAGATTAGTAGTGATAGCAGCAGTAATTTAGTGTTGGGGGTAGCAGGGAACAGAGTGTCTAGTAATTATGGAAAATGTGATAGAAGGTAGACCAACTCTTCTCTTTAGAGATTAGTTATCTATTTCCCACTCAGCAGTCACACCTGAGGACACAAAATTCTATACTTTCATTATTTGAATGTGTATGGTTAGGGGTTTGCAAGGAGGCAAACCTCCTGGTCTTTTGTCCTCCTTAGTAAGCCTTAGGTAAGCTGAATCCATTCTAGTAGTGATTGATTCTCAGGTGGCAGCCCTTTACACCAAAGTGGAAATGATTGTAACCCTTTTAGGGAGTATTTGGTAGGCAGATGTTGTATGGTACAGAAAGCACTGAAATTGGAGCCAGAAGATTTGGGCTGTGTCTGAACTCATCCACTTCTTATTGTAACCTTGAGCAAATCCCTTAATTCCTAGAGCCTCATTATACTCATCTACTATGTGAGAATAATGATGCTATGAGGCTTGAATGAAATATGATGTATTTATAGTACTTGGTAACCCTTAAGACCTTTTATAAATAATTATTTTATTTTTATTACCATTATGAATTTTAAAAGAGGGCCATCTTAGCTTAAATTAATATTTAATTTACAGAACTATGGGGTGAAAATTTTTCAGTAAGAGGTTCTGTCTCAGTGCAGCTTGTCTGTTGTCCTTCTCTCTCATACTAGAACAGCATTCATTCTTCACTATGGCACTCCATTAATGTAAGATACATGGTTTAGTCCATTTCTGCTAAGGGATTATTCTTTTTGTGTATTTATTGCAATTTTTATTAAAAAAGCAATGAGACCAACACTATAACTTTGAAATTTTTGCATAGGTGGACCAATAAATGGAATAAATATTACAGCTTTGCAATGATACTAAAGTTTTCTAGCCTCTAGATAAGGTTTTATTTGATGCATGATATATTATTCTCCATACAGGTGAATGGAACTTGCTATTATTTTGTTTTTTCATATTTGTTTTCTCTTGTTTGTATGTCAGTAGTCAGGAAGTATGTATTTGAATTTGTACCATTTTTACAGATACTTATATAGAGAAAAAGAAACTTCTTTTGGTCTGGAACTGGTAATCAGAAGTGAACATGGTAGATCAGTAGGCTACAGATCTTTAGGCTATGGATATATATTATGAATTCACTGACTTCTGGCATTTTCCCCTTTTGCTTTGATTTCCTGTTGACTTTGATAGGAAACATGGTTTTGGTTTGTATTATCCATGGTGAATTCTGGTGTATGTAGGGATACCAGTGTTGTTAAAGGCCTTATTTTTGGTGGTATGTCTGGATTTCATTTCTTGAGAAAGAATAGATGAATGCCCTCAGAGAGACACTTGGAAAATGATCTAGTTCTCTTTTTTGGGGAGATAGATAAAAATACTTATAATTATAGTGGCTGGGATTCAGCTTTTCAGGCTTGCACTATTTTGGGCCCTTTTTTATAATTGCTTTCCTTTTTGAGGCAGAGAGTGGCTTCTGTCAAAGCCTCTTCCATGCTCCTAGGAAGAGTTACCTTGTTATGATAGAGAAGGGATTAGAGGATTGAATATGGGAGGCACTGCCCCTTCTGGGTGGAGCTCTACTCTTAAGGCATACTTGGTAAATGTATAAAATGGTTAAATGTGAGAAGTAATATGGATGAATTGGGCTTAGGTCAGTAGTACCTAGTGTACTGGGCCTCAGTGAAAAATTACTGTGATAAATTTTTGCTCCCAATCAGATAGAATACCCTTTCCAAATGGGAAAGGGCCAGTGTAAAGGTCAGAAGCAGGGTGCATGGAAAGCAGGATTTAAGAAAGACAGAGGATGGTAATGGAATTAAGCAAATTAAATTAATTAATGAGCACTTATTATATGCTTATCATTATGTGCTAGGCTCTGTACTAAGGATTAAGGATATAAAGGAAAAGCAAAAACAGTTCCTGCCTTCAAGGGGCTTACATTCCTAATAGGAGAGACAATACATCTGAACCAGAACATTAGATACATACAGAGTAGATAGGTGATTACTTTGGAAGGGTTGGCATTAGCTACAACAGAGCAGAGAGAAGGGCAGGCAAGGGTTCCTGGAGAAGTTGGCCCTTCATTTAAGTCTTAATGAAAGTCCAGGAGTCTAAGAGTCAGAGGTTGGAAGAGAGAGCATTCTTTGAATGGGGAACTGAGAGGGCAAAAGCATACATGGAACTTGTGGGTTAGGAACAGCAACTGCTTACTTCAGCCTGTATCAGTTTATATAGTTCTCCATGCTTCTCTGTATTCAGAACATTTGTCATTTCTTACAGTACATATTCATTTTGTTTTTACTTTTATGTTTGAATTTTTAAAATCCTGAATTTTAAAAGAATACTTCCTTCTTCAGGAAAAACAACAAAAAAATGAACCTTTAAATTGGCATGTGTGTAACTAAAATATTTTACTTGTTACTTTCAGAACTCTCTTGCTTGTCTGTGCTTCCACCTGTTCTTTTCTTCACATTAATAAAAAAATTACTGTCTCACCCTACCCTCTTTTTAAGCATCACTTTTTCCCAACCTCAAGAACCCATGGCCCACTGAATTAAAAGTCAAGAGTAATAGGGAAAAAGTCTTGTAATAAGGATGCATAGTCAAACAAATGAATCCACATAATGATCCTGTCATGAAAATGCATGTCTTTTTCTACATCTTATTTCCATGATCTCTCAGTAAGGAGTTTATAATATGTTTTGCCATAGGTCCTCTGGCAACATGATCAATCAGAGTTCTTAAAATATTTCAAAATTGTTTTAATGTTGTTTTCTTTTTATAATTTGTTTTTATGGTTTTGTACACTTCATTCTGCATCAGCTTATACTGCTAGGATTTTCTGAAATTGTCTCTTTTGCTATTTCTTATGGCACAATTATTTTCCGTTATATTTATATGCCACATTTTGTTCAGCCATTCCCCAATCCAAGGAACCCTCTTAGATTATTATTCTTTTATTTTCTTTTCCCCTCCTGCTTTCAATCATTGCTTCTATTTTCTGTAAAGCTTTTAAAAGTCTGTTTGTCAGTGAATTCTGCTCTTATGACATTTGATGTCTTCAGATAATTACTTTTTCTTCTTCAAAAAAATCTGGTTTTGTGTAGTTAGAATTTCATTTTTGAGAACCTTAAATTTCTCTTAATCCGACTTTTCCAAGTAAAATCTTGGAGTATGGGTTCCTGCCTATCCTTTAGCTGATGCTCTGAAATCTTTCTTCCCCAGAGAAGACAGTACTTGTCAGCTATTTTCCAGACATTTCCCCTCATTATTTATCATGATTTATAATACAATCATCATCAGTGTTTCCCAAGATTACACTATGGTAACATGTTTTTTATTGGTTAGAATCTGGTCCCTTTGTAATTACTTCTACCTAGTGAAGCATGAAATTATTGACAAACAAATTAAGAACTTTTCACACTGTGAAGAGCATTGTGCAGTGGCAATGTAGAAATAGCTTGTGAAGATCCAACTAAGTCATGATTATCTTATGTAGATATCAAGATGGTTAAAAGTCCTTTAATTTTCACTGTCTTTGGAAGTCTTTGAGATCTGATTTCAGAGTTTGTTGTTCATTTATACCTTCAATTGGGACAATGCTCATTAATTTTTTATACCTATATGTTTACCTTACACCTGCTGTTTGCATATTTTTCTCTCAGTGTAGTATATTATACCTATAAGATTATTAATGCTATTTATGTCATGTTAAACATAAAATGTGTAGGAATGAAAAATGTTTGTCTTTTCTGTGTATATGTTTGTCTCTCTGACATATGTACACCATTTAAGTTCAATTTCCAAATCTTAAATAGTTATTTCAGAATTGTTCTGAAAATTTTGTTCATCATGAATTTCAGAGATTTTTCAACTCTTAGAAATGTTTTGCCCATCAGTTTTAAGAGCTAATACCAATAAAAATTTATGTTGGAATAATTTTTTAAAATATAAAGTTTAATATTTAACTTAGGTTATTCTTTGTAAAATTATGGAGAATTACATATGGTAGAAAGAAAACTGCATTGAAAGATAGGACTTGCTTCTAATTTTGTGCCTATCACCAGCCAACTATATGGCCTTAGATCACTTAATTTCTGTGGTCCTTTGTTTCTTCATCTATAACAGGGGTTGGCAACCTTTTTGGCCCTGAGAGCCATAAACGCCACATTTTTTAAAATGTAATTTCGTGAGAGCCAATACAGTCTCACAGTACGTGCTCCTGTAACAGTGCACTGTAACAGTGCCTGAAAAAAATTGACTTTATGGCTCCTGCAGAAAGAGCCATATCTGGCCCTCAAAAGAGCCAGATATGGCTCGAGAGCCATACGTTGCCGACCCCTGATCTATAAGATGAAGTTGATGGATTATATGATTTCTTAGATTCCTTTCAGTTCTAACATTCAATGAGTCTATGTCTTTAAGTGTGCCTGCTATTTTAGAAATATTCCTCAATATATGATTCTTAGGGGTGTGGAACAATGATTTTAATAGTTTGATATTTTTTGTGAAATAAGTTTGAAAATTATTAGAAAATACTTCCAGGTCAAGGATTATCTTTTGCCTTTCAGTGTATTCTTGCCACTCGGCACTGTGCCCGACACATAGTAGTTTTTAACAACTGTTAATTCATTCAATCAATCAGTCAACATTTATTAAGTGTCTCCTATGTTCCAGGCACTGTGCTAAGCTCTGGGGATACAAAAAAGAGCAAAAGACACTCCTTGGCCTTAAGGATCTTATAATCTCATGGAGAGGCTTATTGACTTACTGAAATCACTTAAAGAAGCTAAAACCATTCATTTCACCAAATTGTTAATAGAAGCAACATGTTTTCAGGAAAAGAATATTGGACTTGAGAGTCAGAAGCTCATTAGCCCATTTTTACTCCTGCCTCTGTGATTTCATGTCCTAAGGCATTTCTCCTCAATAGGCTTCAGTTTCCCAGTATGTAAAAAGAGGTTATTGTATCAACTGATCTTTGAGTTCCTTTTCATATACTTTATAGCTCAATGACTTTGATGTAGAACATTGAGTACATTACAACAGAATAATAGGTCCATATTGAAGTTTCTTGGCTGTTAGAATATTTTCCTTGGGAAAAGGATTTTCACAAACATTACCAAGCTTTCTCTCAAATCTTTCACAACCAAGTTCCTATCTTAATTTAGTCTCCAGATGCTGGACCACTTTACCTCTAGTATACATTTTGAATCTTTGTTCTTTCACTTCAATTGTTGATATTACAGAGAAATATTAGACTTTTTGTAGGAACTGTTAACTTATAAGGTATGCTTATATCTTTAATAGTATTACAAGCAATAGGCAACAGGTTATTTGTTCTACCTAGCTGCTTCTTTATTATAAAACAATGCCCCCCAAATGAGTTTCTTTTAAAACTTTTAATATATTTCAACAAGCTCTTTGGTTCCTCAGTTTCTTGAAGGAGGGAGGGCAAGGGGTTTTTGGTTTCTGAATCCATAGGTATCATTTGAATCAGTTTTTCTCCTCCTCAATATATTGTAATATAACTCATTAGTTCTAAGAGCATGTCAAGTTTTTAAAAAACATACATGTATGACAAAAATCCCCAAAATGTACTTGGTTATTTTTAACATTATAAAAGAATACATACTGGAGAACAAAAGGAAAAACAAGATATGTAAGAACAGAAACTAAGTTCTGGTAAACAAATATATTGTAGGAGAGCTTTAAGGTAAAACCTTGAGTCTGGACAGGTTGCCTTTGTCAAGAATGACAGGTTCCCAGTGGAAATGCACATTGGCTATGGGGTGGGGAGGACCTGAGGTGGGGGGGAAGGTGAAGGGGAAAGTAAGAACATGAATCATGTAACCATGATAACTTTTCTAAAAAATAAAAATTATTTTAAAAAAATTACAGGTTCCAATAGCTAGCTTAAAAATAAAAGAGATTTATTAATTTGAAAATAAGACAAATGGTTAAATCAAATGTAATGGCTGAAGGTGGCAGAGCAGGTGGAATGCTGCCTCCTAGAGGATATGTATTCTGGGCTTTATATATCTTTTCAACAACAAGGCCTATGTGACTAGAGATAGAATGATGATGGCATGTTAATGGATCTCTGGAACCCAAGATTGGTCATGTGGTTATGTCCTATGCCTCAAAGTCAAAAGGGGGTGAACTGTTCAGTTTAGAGGATAATCAGATGTCAGGGATATAAAATAGATGCTTATCAGGAGTAAGCTGGGAGGTGCCTGTCTGTGCTCATCAATAATGAGGGGAGAGGCCAGAGGGGATCTTTCTCTTAGCTCAAAGTCACCTTCCCTAGCACTGCAGGAATGCAAAGAAAAATGAATCTTTTATGTACTCTCTGACTTGGGACACATTCTGGGGTTTTGGGATCTGTAGGGGTAGTCCGTATCCCCATGTCAAATGGACATGACTTAGCACAGTATTTTTTTGAGTGCCTTTGGCTTAAGCTTGGCCTTTGGTTGGCAGTTCTCTGCAGAAGAAAAAATATCGAGGCCTTTCTGATTGACTTCACTGTTCTCTGAAGTCAGAACCTAGATGGAAGGCATCTTTGGCTGTGGAATAAGAGTGGAGAAGGTGGAGAGATCTCTGCACAGAACACTGCACTTACTTTTAGCAATTCAAATAATTGCTTAAGTTTCTTAAATAGATTCAGTTTTTCCCCTAAGAGATTCTCATTTGAGGTATAGTACAATTGTAATTCAGTGTTTGTGCTTTTCCTTTGTTTTGCTCTATTTCTCTGAAAGATATATTGTTCTATCTTCAGTTATGGACAGTATTTTTCTTTTTTTCTTTTCTTTTTTTTTTTTCCTTATTAAAGGCAGCAGCATCTGAGAGTTATTGTCCTCTTTAGCTAAATCTTAAACTATAGGTTAGGATTTCCTGGATTCGAAGGAATTAGCATTTCCTTCTAGCTCCTTTGAAAGATTATTTCTTTTAGATACTGGGAGGTTTCTTATAGACCATCTGATCTAAAACTCTTTTTTATGATGGAAAAAAGCTATTTCAGAGGGGTTAAGTAATTTACCTAAGATCACACAAATGGCAATCATCAGAGTAGGGATTTGAACTCAGATAATCTTTACTTCTGGTTGACTTTGGCTAATTTCTGTCCTGATACCCTCTTTTTGGGTAACTTCCTCTAATGTGACCTGTGTTTCTTATTAGTTACAGTGCTTACTAATGTTTCCACAGTACTCAGATATGTCCCCTTCTCTCTGACACTGCTACCAACCTGGGGTAAGCCCTTATTACCTCATGTTTTGATTGTTGTAGTAACCTGCTGGTGGGTCTGCCTGCCTCAAGTCTTTCTACATTCAAATCCATCTTCCTTTCAGTTGCCAAAGTGATTTTCCCTAAAGTGAAGACCTTACCAAGATATCCCCTTACTCAGTAAAATCCAGAGGCTCCCTATCACTTCCAGCATTGTATGAGGGGGGGTATCAGATAGTTGGGGTGTGCTCTGGTGACCCCCCACCTGACTGGAATATGTGGGCCAAAGCTATTCACTCCCCTCTCCTACTGGGAAGACCTTTGGGGGTGTAATTCATGAGGGGGCTCCCCAAAATGGAAGGGTTGTTGAGATGATAAAGGAATGTGTTAGGAATCGTTTGAGACCTAAATGGATTTTGTCTAGTACCCAGAGCCACTGATTTAAGCTAAAGCCTCCCCAGTCCCCCCAAATGGTTTTCCCTCCAAGCTGGAGTAAAATGTTCTTTTCTACCCTTCAGCCACCCAACACACCACCCACTCCCAAGTCACTGTTCCAAACTCTGACTAAAGTAACTAAACAGGGATTTATTTGATATTAGAGGAATTCAAGGACTAAGGGAAGGATTGTGGGGATTCAGGACAGAGGGTAAAGGATCAGCTTCTCTATCAAAGTGAGTTTCTTTCTCTGGGGTGAGCAGTACTGGAATTCTTCTGTAGCTCTCCTCCGGTAACTGTCTCAAGCCCCAGGAACTCCTAACCTATAAACTAATTAACTAAACTTAGGGAATAACAGAGTTGGGGATAAAGCAGATTCAGAAGGGTCCTCAGAGCCCACTCCCCCTGGGAGTCCAGGCTCTTTGGCCAAATGGAGTAACTGCTATGTTTATATCTTCTCAGCTGGTAAATGATGTTGGTAGATCAATTGAGATGATTGGCTAGTTAGAGCAGTTGTAATACTCAAGGAAATCCTCTATTTTGGGGGTTCAGGAGCACCAGATTCTCATAGGATCACCACCACCCACCTCCCTCTCTGACCCATTCAAGGTTCCGTGAGTAGTGTGGCAGTTGGGATATCTTCCACAGAATTTCCCTCTTCACTCTGGCCCCTCCCCAACAGTCATTTCCTCAAGATTCTTCCTGGGCTTGTTCTGAATTCCACCTCAGAGGTGCATTCCTTGCTTGATTTTCTTCTTTTAAGTCCAATCAGTCTGTCCTCACTTTGGCATTTAAAGCCTTTTATAATCTATTCCTCAGTTTCCCTCAACCATGGCTATGTTTCAAGACTTATTACACCTTACTGCATTCCATAAATTTTCCATTCCAGTGACCCTGGCCTCTTTCTTCTTCCTCAGCAAGGCACTCATCTCTAGCAATCTATCTCTTGGGCCTGGAATGTTCTCTTTGTCTCTTAGCTTCCCTAAGCTGCTTCATGTCCTGACCATAATCACACTTCTTCAGGGAGGTCTTTCCTAACCCTTTTTAGATCTAGTGCCTTCCTTCTATTAATTTTTTCCTCTTTATCCTGTACATTTTTGTTTATTTGTTGTTTCCTCCATTAGATTATGAACTCCTCAAGGGCAAGGACTGCCTTTTGCCTTTTTTTTGTAGCCCCAGTGCTTAGCATATTGCTTTACACATAGGAGACACTTAATAAATGCTTATTTACTAATTGACATTCTTGGGGTTTATTAACATATCTGAGCAACCTAACTTAACTAAGTCTAAGTACCTAAGGTAATATTTGTAAAAATCACTTAGCAAAATGCCAGACATAGAGTAGATGCTATATTTGTAGTTTCTGAGAGCTAATTATTGACTTTACATAATCTATGACTATTCTATGGTCAAATTCAGAACATACTTATTTAGGAATATGTATTTCTTGATGTTTTCAGCAGAGGTTGAGTTTGGTATTTTCTTTTTAAAATTTGAGTTCTTTATCTTGAAATTGTTGGACTTCTAAAGTATTACATATTCTAGAATTTGGAACTTTAGGTTGCTTTTTTGAGATTGTAGTCTCATTTATTTAATAATTTAGTTGTATGATTTTGCTATTAAATTCCTTTGAAATAATAGCTATGTAAAAAGAAAAATTGAACTTTATCCATTTTGGTGGTGTGTTTGACTTTTTAAAGCATTGATTTCCTCCTCCCTCCTTAATTATTTCTGGGCCATTTAGTTGTCTTGTGAGACACTGCACATGGTGAATCCTTGTCAGAGGGATAATCTGATAATGCCCACATCTAAAATGGGAAAAAAAAACAATAATGAAGGAAAAGTAATGGTGTGGTCTGGCTGTTGATCTATAAGAGCAGATGCAAAGACTAAAATGAAAGCTATTTAGTTGTCTCCCTAACCATTTTTTTCCTTCCATAAATGGCAGTAGATTTTGATTAATATAATCTATTTTTAGAATACCTGAATGTCAATTGAGGCTTTACTTTTCTCACTGTATCTTCAACCTCCTTGTCAAATGTATACTAGGACTATGGCGATCTCTTTCTACTTATTGTAGGCTTTTGGAAAAAGGATAATTGAATCTTTTTAAATCCCAACCCTTCCCACCAAGTTAAGAACTTTCTTTTGCCAACTTTTCCATGTCTACCTTCATTTTGTTGTTTGGAAAAACAACCCTTTGTAACTTCCTCTGTGACTGATTTCACCCCATTGGTTTTCTTGCTTTCAGTGGCTTCTGTTGATGAAGGTAAAAGTTGACTCAAGATCCGGTGAAGCAAAAGGCTGAATATACCCCATTTCCTTAGGCCTACTCGCTATGACTCACACCTTCCATTTCTAGTACACGAATACCAGGCTCTGCTAGGGCAAACTGTCAGCCTTTCACTTACTGTGACAAGTACTTTTAAAAAGTATTTTTTAAATAAAACCTTTAAAAAAATTCCAATTCACAAACAACTCTACATAATACAGGTAACTTTTTGCTCTGCTCTGGTTGAAAAATGGTATCTCTTCAACTTGGGACTAAGTTGGTATGTGGTTGAATTAACTGGAAGAAGTTTCAAACCCATATTTTAATACTGTAAAGTCATATATAGTAGGAAAGTCCTACAAAACCTTTCAGACTTTTTCCTTACAAAGCCCGTTTTTTAAACCCTGTTCTCTTATTTCCAGAAGATTGAAATTAATGCTATTGAAAAAGTCTTTTAAATTCAGCTCTTCTGTAAGTGAAATGTGTTATACAGTAACAGAATAATTTTTTCTATATAATATGTAGAAATTATTTTTCCTTTGTGAAGAAAACTGGATTTAAAAGAAACAGAAAAGGGGGTTATAGAATAGGGAGGAGGCTATTAGCTTAGCCTCAAGTTCATAAAACTTATTCCTAAATCACTAGATTATAGTTTTGAATATTTTTAAAGTACAAACTCAAAAGACACTTCAGTAAATCCCAAACATACTTTGTGTAGTAAAGACACTGGTTGCTTCTGATAGAAGAGACATAAGTTGTTTCTGTCTCACTCATGCCAAAGGTAATGAAGAGACCATTGTATTCTGAATGGAGTGGGGCAGTTTTGTCCTGCAAGGGATGTTGTCTTGAAGAGGCCTGCATACTAACTCCTACTGGGAAGAGGGGGAAGGGAGCAACCTTGCTGCACCTCCCTCTGGCTTTCTAGTTAGGAACTCTGGTGAACTCTGTGCTGCAGGGATGGGTGCATTGGGTCTTTGGGGGCATTGAATCCTTAGCATGCATTCCCACAGAGAGGTCTGTGCGTACCATCATGTGTGCCATAGGTTCACCATCATGGATCTAGACCAACCTTCATTTTATAGATGATGAAACTGGAACTAACAGAAGTGAGAAGTTTGATTTGCCCAAGATTATACAAGGCATAGTGTAACAGTGTGAACTGAATTTGCAAAGGCAAGCAGGCAGCTGGGGGTGGAATGGACCCTGAAACCAACCCAGTAGAATGTGCCCATTCAGAATTCTGTTTGGGAGAGGCCAACAGCAAGAGGAATTTGGAGGAGAATTCTGAAGGTCCTCAACTGTCACTTTTTTCCTAACCGGACAAGGAGCTGGGGCTTTTTTCCTTTGGTTGGGAGGTTGGGCTTGTGGAGTGAATCCTGAGTGAATTGGGTTCCTCTGTACTTTTATGTGTGACTATTGGAATTCCACAAATACCAACAGAGAAGACATTGACCAGCAATTCTCCCATTTGGCCAGAGAGTCTGAACTCCTGGGGGAGTGGGCTTGAAGGAAGTGGGGTCCCTTCCCTGATTCTGCCTGAATCCATTGATCCTGTTACTTCCCTTTTATATTAGTTTAGAAATATTTGATAGGAGACTAGAGAGAAGAGAGAGTTAGCTACTATGACCAAGCCACTGAAGAAGTCCAGAGCTGCTCTCTTGGGAGAGAAGATTCAGCTGATAGAAAAGTTCATCCTTTCCCTCCTTCCTGGATTCCTATATACCTTTTCCCCCTGTACCCTGAATTTGATTTATACTTTATTAAACTCCTGAAAGTTGATACTTAGAGCCTGGAACAATTACATTGAGTGGGGAGGTGATTGATCTGGTGGCTGAGGGGAAGACCATTACCAGACTCCATCTTGAGGGGTGAAGCTACTTGTACTTAGGAGTTGGGGAAGGCTTGTCTCAACAGGGCTGGCTCTGGTGGTGGGATCCCATCCATTAGGGTCACAACTGAACTCCAACTCCTTCTTTCAACATCTCCATTATAGCTTTGCTAGTTTGGGAAGCTCACTGAGTTTATTCCTTCATAGGTTTTCCCTGGGGTATGGGTGAGCGAATAGCTGATCTGGCCCATTGAAAGCTAACAAGGGGGGAGTCGAGATATCCACCCATCTACCATTAATACTCACCCATATACATTTGTGGAGAGCCAAAACAAAGAATGTGATATAATCACAAAAAAGCCATTTTTTGAACAAAATACTGAAAAGCAGTCAGATGGCAGCCATTTTGAATTAGTCCCTCCCTTTAGCTAAAAAAGCCTCACAAGGACAAAAAGCAAAAAATAGCAAAGCAGAAAGCCTTCCTAGCTAAGCAGATAAATTGAAGTAGATACATTGAAACTTGGCTTGGAAAATGGGAAGAGCTTTGTCTGTGGTACAAAAAAATAAACAGATTTGAAAAACATGCCAATTAAAAACCCAGAACTCAAAATCTTTACTGATGGCTCTGCATACATGCACAGAGGGAAAAAGTTTGTAGGAGCAGCTGGAACTAACAGAAGTGAGAAGTTTGATTTGCCCTCTCATACAAGGCATAGGTAGCAGAACTCTTTTATTCACACTCACATTTTTTGATTCCTAATCCTAATTGCTCAAGTTTTGAACCACATCAACATACAAGAAGACTAAAGAATTTTCAGTTGTACTATGTTTGTTCATTCATAATGATCTCATTCTTTATTTTCTGACAGAAAAGCCAACCAAAAAACCAAGACCATTGCTGAGCAAGTCTTATTCGTGGCCTTTTCCACACTGCTTTTTCTGACTCTTATCTTTTCTTCATCATCTTAGACATTTTTACCCCCTTTTCTAGCAGCTAGAGCTGCTTTTCCTTTCTCTAGCCATGCCAGCTCCTGCCAGCAACCTTTAAATTTACATGGCTTTCTGATGTGAACTGCTTCCCAAATGTCATAATCTGTTGCTATTACCTTTGACACTCCTACTGATAATTTGCTCTTATATAATATTTTCAACATTTTTTTAGAGTTCAAGAAATTTTATGTACATCATCTCCTATATGCTTGCTTGAACCTAATATTTTCTTATTGGCTTAAACATTTCTATTACCAATCACCACTACCAAAGGCATAACCTTTCTATAGTATTTAGGACAGTTGTTAAGCAAGGGAAATTGAGAGTAAATGTTAAGATATCTTGATCAGGAGTTAAATATTGATCAAAGACAGTAGAAGCCATTATTATTAATATTAGTTTAGAAGCATAATATATAATAATTCTCACAGAGACAATAAACCAATGGATGTATATACATCAGTACTTTAATTGTTATAATTGAAATATTAATGTCTCAAAATAGAACATTTTAAAAATTATGTCATAGGTGGGCTATATAGAAAAACAGAATGGTTAAATATAAAACAGCCCCAACTGATAAAAGAAGTATGTCTACAACTTTTTCATCATTGACTATCAATTTTAGTTTATTGTTATTTATGTTAGTGTGTGTGATGATCTCTTAAAACTGTTAAATATAAAACTATTTTTGAAGGTTTTATGCAATCTGTTTCCAATGTAAATGTATTCAGTGAAAATAATTTCTCCCAAATATTTTAATTTTCTAAAAGTAGTTAAGGTATCTTCTGGGCTTACCAAAATTCTGTCATCATTAATATACCCATTAAAGGTGGTTAGTAAAATCATATTGACCATTTTATAACTATTATCTATACTCTTAAGATGAGAATTTGAGTCACTTTTGATGTCCATTATAATGAAAACTGACATTCTAAAAACATTTTAACATTAGTATAATGCCTTAAAAACATTTTTTAGCTTGATCCTCAAACATCATTTTATGTTATTCTACTTTTGGTATTATCTTTTATAATTATGTTTTCTGAGACTATTAATATAAGGCCCTGGGGAAAGCATAAAAAAATCAGTACTTGAAACTTCCCATGTCACTAGAGAGCATTTCAGAATTTGGAACTAAGGATTTATGTTTAACCGAGGGGAGGGGATGTGGAGAGTATAGTATGAGGTTTTACCTTTTCCCTCAATTAAGATAATTAGAAAGTCTTAAGTGTAAAGTTTGTCACATATGAAGGGATTTTAGTTGTTTGAACAGGATGATTTGTACCTCATTTGGTGAATCCCAGTTTCCTCTTCTTCATAAATGAGATTAATAATATTTGTCAGTTACCTCAAAGAGTTATGGGAAATACCAAATGGGATAATCTTTGTAAAACATTAAAAATTTTTTAATACTATATAAATATCAGTTAGAGGCATCCTTCTTCTTGAAGAAAAAAGAACAATTTTTTCCATTCTTTTATTATGGCCCCACTCTTAACTCTTGCTCATTCTTCCTATCTTTGTCCTTTATTTCCCTTAGGAGTTCCCTTGAGTCATAATTAGTTTATTTGGTTGTTTATTTGTTGCCTGTTATGAATGAGGGAAAAATGCAAAAAAGAAAAAAGTGGAAGAAAAAATAGAAAAAAAGGTCTTCTTTAGTTCTTCTTTTCTATCTCACCTTAGTTATATGTATGGTAGCCTAGAAGATTATCGAATTAAGTAAGGTTAAATGAAAATTTTAAAAAAGAAAAAGACTCTTCTCTAACCGAATAATGAGAAAAAAACTCATTCCCTAGAGTTTATTATAAGGAAGTTTTGTAGTTAATTCGAACAAGAAATAATTTGTTCAAAGTAGAAAGACTCAAACCTACTGTCCAGAATATTGAATGAACCCCAATACTTCAACATGTCAACTCAAATTGATTTGGATAGAATAAAGGCAAGGTGAACAAGAGAGGCATTGGCAAGTCTTCCTGTACTCTGAATTTTTATGAATGTGAAAGATGTTGAGTATCGATGAAGGAATCAGGAATCATAGTATGAATTGAAATACATGGTCTGATGAAGGGCAAGGTTCTTTAGTGATACAATCAGTTAAAAGAAAAAATACAATCTTTCTCAGAAGGAATTCTATATATCTGTATATATAGAAACCCAATAAAAATGAAAATCATAAATATTTCTTCATCAACATAATGTCATAATATAGAACTGTGTTGAAGCTTTAGGTACTTTGCCTGGGATGTTAAAATAGTTATCAGTCTCTGGAGCTGAGATGGGTACAATTCCAATAGCAATATAGTGAAAAATATACTGGGTTTAGAGTCTCATGATTTGGATTAGAATCCATGCTTTGCCACTTATTAGATATACAGTTTAACTTCTCTGAACTAGTTTTGTCATTTTTAAACTGGGGATGATATTTTCATTACTTTCTATCATAGGGTTATTAAGAGGATCAAATGTGATAATGTTTATGAAACCCTTCGCAAACAAACTTTGAAGTGGTGGGTGTGCATGCACCTATGTGCATTAAAATATTATCAGTAATTACTTGAATTGATGATATTTCATAATACCAGAAACTCAGAGAAAACTGTTATGCTCTAGAGATTTCAAGGTTCAAATTCTGACTCTTATTGTCAAGTCCTTAGCACTAAGAAGATATGAAGAAAAATGAGCCTCAAAGGAAATAATTTGCTTTGAAGAAGCAAGGTAAAGGAGGGGAGAACAGATAAATAGCCATTATAGCTATAAAGTACTCTTGGATAGAAACTTTTTATAGAACAATACCACTGAACCTCTGTAACATGACCAAAAATTTAATCTGTTTATACATAATGAGACATTAGTTTATGATTCAGTTATTCAATGTTAAGAGGGGAAAAGACTTTTAAGTATAAGCAGCAATATTTGTCGAGAATATTTAGAAACTGAAGTGCTCTATTTTATGGAACATTCATGGGTCGCCATTTAAAAAAATGATAATTATACTGAAATGTAATTAGCATGAAACTTTATTTACCATAGTTTTTCTATTTGTGATTCAGAAGTCACTTCAGAGACTTGTATGATCTTTTGGTCATATTATGTGGTATGTGATGTAGTTTAAAAAAAAAGTGGGCATGGATTGGGGTGGGACTGGCTCTAGAGACAGAAGATCTAGCTTTACTGTGCCAGACCAGTTCTGACAGAGTTCATCTTATTACTTGTGTGATCTTGGGCAAGTCACTTAACATCTCAATTTCCTCATCTGTAAAATGAAATTAAATTAAGTGACTTTGCAGAACCTTTTTAGTTGTAAATTATGATTTCCTACTGAAAAGTAATTTCATAAATTAATCTTTCTGATTCTTTGGGTGTTAGATAAATAAGTAGATTTAGATTACAGGATATACAATATGCAATATATAAGTAGGTATTCAAATCATTGACTTTTTCCTCTCATGATCATAAGGAATAGGGAAGGGAGACAATATAGTATAGTGGAATGAACACTAAAAGAGTCATAGGTTTTAAGACTGCTCTTCCATTAAATAGGGCATCTAGGTGACACAAGGGATAGAGGCTTGGTCCTGAAGTCTGGATAGCCTGAGTTCAAATCTGGCCTCAGACACTTACTAGTTGTATGACCCTGAGCAAGCCAGTTACCCCATTTGCCTTAGTTTCTTCATTTAAAAATAAGCTGGAAAAGAAATAGCAAAACCACTCCAGAATGTTTGCCAAGAAAACCCCAAACAGGACCTTGAAGAGTCAGATGGACTGAAAAAAGACTAAACAGTAACTACCATTAATTAGCTAGTTGTCAGAGGAAAATCTTTAACTTTTTGGCCTTTCACTGTTCTTATCTGTAAGCTGAAAGTCAAATTAGATTTCTTTTCTATTCTAAAGTCCCATGATATGTGTGTGTGTGTGTGTGTGTGTAAATCAGTGGAAATTTGTATATGTATATAATGTAATTGCCTGTAGATTATCATTCATAATTATGGTTCTTTATGTATTGAATACAAAAGAAGGGAAGTATTTTCTTTCTCATGCATGTAAATTACTTTTTTTCTAAGCAAAGCATATTTAAGAAGATAGTCACTCATTAGCCAATGTCTGTTTAGAGTTATTTCCCCTTCCTCCTTTTAAAAGGTATTGAAATAGTGAAATCTCTACACTTAATTAGGTGGAAAATGAAAATATTATGTAGTCTTTGAAATTCTTGTCTGCAGCTAGCTGTATGTTAATGGAAAATATTTATAATATGCATTTCATTTTTTTTACTATCACATTTTCCTGTGATTGAAAATGAAGGGAACCTTTAAGTTTAATAATGATTATTTTATGTCATTTGACCAATTGATAATACTATAGTGCCTGTGAATTGCTATGATCTTGAGGTGCTGGTCATATCACACACATACACATACATATACCAAATGCATATAAACATACAATTATATGCATTTGGTTTGCCTCACACTTGAGAAAATTCTTTAGAAAAAATTATGATGAACCTGATGACAGTGAAAAACTTGACTAATGAGCCTTTCAGTTGTATTCAAGGAGAATTTTCCTGGGCTCTAATTGTGACAGTAGTAGCATAGTAGGGAATATAAATAACTATGTTTCTCAGCTGCATTCAACCAGATATACTTCTGGAGTGTATATCTTATCCTAGTGCACTTTACTTCCCAATTCTGTTGAGTTGAGTGACGTCACAACAACCATGTAACAAGTTCTCCAAGTGTTTGTGACACTGTGATCCTACTCAGCCAAGAAAATAGTCAGTGAGCAAGTATTTAAGTGCCCAGTGTGTGGTAAGCAGTGTTTGGTCCTCTTGGAGATATGAGTAGAAGAGGCAATCCCTTCCCTAAAGGGACTGCACTCTGTTAGAAGGACAAATTATGATGACAATGAAACACACAGGCAGTAACAAAAGGCAATATTATCTAGTGCTAGACTATATGTTATGAACCAGGGTGCTTTAGTTATTTACAGAAGAGAAGAGCTTTTATGGCATTAGTTTAGGGATGACTTCATGGAGTTTTCGTTAAAAACTCCATGTTTTTAAACTTGGTTTTATTAATTATTATTAAACTTAGTTTTAAAGGAAATATAGGTGGCAGCTGGGTGGCTCAGTGGATTGAGAACCAGGCTTAGAGACGGGAGGTCCTAGGTTCAAATCTGACCTCAGACACTTCCTAGCTGTGTGACCCTGGACAAGTCACTTAACCTCCATTGCCTAGCCCTTACTGTTCTTCTGGCTTAGAACCAATACATAGTATTGATTCTAAGATAGAAGGTAAGGGTTTAAAAAAATAAATAAATAAAGGAAAAGTACTTAAGATCATAAGGGAGGGCATATATTAAACTTTATTATTTATTTTTTAGGTTTTATTTTTTTTAATTTTTTTCCATAATTATATGATTAAAAAACCACAACCCTTATCTTCTGTCTTAGAATCACTACTGTGTGTTGGTTCTAAGTCAGAAGAGCAGTAAGGGCTAGTGAAATAAGTAACTGGGAATATAGGTAGGGGATTAGAAGGGTAAACACAAGTATAGCTGGGTTAAAATTAGTCCCTCACTGACTTGGAATAGGTAACAAACTATCACAAGCTTAGCTGGGGAAATAACAAAATAACAAAACCCAAACATAGCAAGGGAAACAGGTTAATTTAACAGTGGGTTCTTATAATCTGGGAAGAAGTCAAGGAAGTTTATAGAAAAGGGTTTTAATAATTATCAAGGGTAGGAAAGGAAGGTAAGAGGATCAACTGACACTAATGTCTATGGGTAACTGCCAAGAGAATGTTAGGGGAAATGGCTTCTCTAACACTAACTACAAGCAGCCAGCTTAGGCAGGGCTGATAAGGCAGGAGTTACTGGGAATCTCATGGAGAATGGATGAAACCATTGGATAGTTTTCAAGCTGGATCAGGTTTCAGGAGACTCCAGGTAAACAGCCAAGTAAATCCACTGGGGAAGTCAGGGAGAAAGATATATCTGTATGTTCACCATACAAGATAACACTCTAATCTCAACCTGAACTTCTTGGGCTTGATAGATGATCTTGTATATACTTCCCCTGGGCACAGAGATAACCCAAAATCCACAGGCTCTTCATTCAATTGCTAAACTCCCAACTCCCCAAAAGCCAACTGCCATTAGAGAGAGTCACTGTGAAAATCCCCCCCCCCCCCCCACCCAGCATTCCAGGTTTGGAATGTTCAGTTCTGTCAGCTGTTGTCTGGTCTGCTTTTGCACTAACTATAATATATCCTAATCTATAATTTTCCTATAACTCTAGGCAATGGGGGTTAAGTGGCTTGTCCAGTGTCACACAGCCAGGAAGTGTCTAAGATCAGATTTGAACTTAGGACCTTCCATCTTGAGGCCTGGAGCTCAATCCACTGAGTCACCCAGCTGTCCCCAGTTACATGATTCTTATTGTCTCCCTCCCCTCTTCCCTCCCCACTCCTGGAGTTGACAAGCTATTCCACTGGGTTATACATATATTATCACTCAAAACCCACTTCCATATTATTCATTTTTGTAATAGAGTAATCTTTTAAAACCAAAACCCCAAATCATATATCTATATAAATAAGTGATAATGTTTTCTTCTGGATTTCTACTCTGTTATAATAAAAGACTACTACTCTCTATTAGATGTCGATGTAGATGGAGTATAGAGAGGATGAGATGACATCTCTCTCCTTTATAACAGTTGCCCAGGCAGGATCCTTTAGGTCAATGGATGATATCCCTTCAGGACCCACCTGGGGTTAATTGATATTATTTAATGGGCTCTTTAGCTGGGTAACGTTGGAATCTGACTGCGTTTCTCCCTACCCAAAGAAGCTTTGAATAACCACTTCAGGAAGGTACTTTAAAAGTTTGGTTGTATTTAACAAAGGAGGATGATGGGTTTGGATGGAGGTATTGGGAGACCCTAATTTAAAATGATACTGATGAATCTTTAAACTGTAGGCAAGTGAAAGGAATTAAGATGATTAGCTTCTCTCTGGTACAGCCTGGCCAGGGCCACACCAGAGCAGGCAAATTGCTGTATAATCTTTCAGCTTCTTCTTCACTAGATGTTAAGCCTTCCACCCCTTCCACCCTCTTCTTCTTCTCCTGCTCACTTCCAGGATCCCTCCTGGGCCCTGGGAAACCTAGATAACTAAGATGATGAGTTTCCTAATTTCTAGGGGCAGAAGAATCAGACATGGTGGTCTGGTACAGGTTGTTGATGGCACAGGAACAAACAGGAGGAGCTTACAGGGTTGAGTTTGCAAGTCTCAATCCCACAAAGACCAGGATCCACTGATCTCCAGTTTCAGGGAAAGGTCAGAACCAAGAACCTCTGCCAGGGCTACCAGGGTGGTTTTATTACCTCTCACCCCACGCCAACTGCCCTCTCCTGTCTGCATGCCTCTCTGGGAACATTCCGACATCCAACTGATCCACCTGTCAATCACAGTGTGAACTCCTAGCTCCCAGAGATTCAATATAACAACTCCCACATTTCTTTTTCTTTTTTTAGGTGTGGATAGTGTTCTTTCTCATGAGTTCCTCAGCATTGCCCTGCATCATTGCATTCATTGCTTTTAGTAGTAAAGTCCATTACATTTGATTGCTCCACAATGTTTCAGTTACTGGGTATTATGTTCTCTTGGTTCTGCTTGTTTTAATTCCATATAAGTTCATGTAGGTCTTTCCAGTTCTTATGGAAATCCATCAATTCATCATTCCTTATAGCACAATAGTATTCTATCACCATCATATGTCACAATTTGTTCAGCCATTCGCCAATTGAAGAACATCTCATTTTCCAATTTTTTGCTACCACAAAAAACCACAGCTATATATATTTATGTACAAACAGATCCTTTCCCATTTTTTTCTTATCTCTTTGAGATACAAACCTAGTAGCAGTATTGCTGGATCAAAGGGCATGCATTCTTTTAAAACCCTTTGGGCATAATTCCAAATTGTCTTCCAGAATGGTTGGATCAGTTCACAACACCAGCAAGGCATTAGTGTCCCAATTTTGCCACATTCCCTCTAACATTATTATTTTCTTTTACCGTCATATTAGTCACTCTGCTAGGTGTAAGGTGATACCTCAGAGTTGTTTTGATTTGCATTTCTCTAATCAGGAGGGATTTAGAACATTTTTTCATGTGATTATTGATCATTTTGATTTCTTTATCTGAAAACTGCCTATTCATATCCTTTGACCATTTATCAATTAGGGAATTATTTTATTTCTTATATATTTGACTTAGCTCTTTGTATATTTGAGAAATCAGACCTTTGTCAGATAATTTTATTATAAAATTTTTTTCCCGATTTGTTTCTGTTCTAATTTTGGTTGCATTGGTTTTGTTTGTACAAAAATTTTTAAATTTAATATAATCAAAATGATTCATTTTGCATCTTGTAATGTTCTCTATCTCTTGCTTGGTCTTAAATTCTTCCTTTCCCCAAAGATCTGACAGCTATACTATTCCAAGTTCACCTAATTTATTTATAATAGGCCTCTTTATGTTTAAATCATATACCCATTTTGAACTTATTTTGGTATAGGGTGTGAGATATCGATCTAAACCTAATTTTTGCCATACTGTTTTCTAATTTTCCTAGCAATTTTTGTCAAATAGTGGGTTCTTATCCCCAAAGCTTGGATCTTTGGGTTTATTGAACAGTAGATTACTGAGGTCATTTACCCCAAGTCTATTCCATTGATCCACCATTCTATCTCTTAACCAGTACCAGGTCATTTTGATGATCACTGCTTTATAGTACAGTTTAAGATCTGGTACTGCTAGGCCACCATCCTTCACATTTTTTTATTATTTCCCTTGATATTCTTGATCTTTTGTTCTTCTAGATGAATTTTATTATTTTTTTTATAATTCTATAAGGTAGTTTTTTTTTGTATTTTGATAGGTGTAAGAGGTAAATAGGTTTTAAAGCAGATTTGGAAGTTTAGACAGGCAGGCAGGATCTGAGATTATATCCTGGAACACAGTGGACTCTCTCTAAAGGCAGTTGGGGTTTTGAAGGAGTTGGGAAACCACTGATCTGAAAGACCTGTGGATTTTGGGTATCTCTAAGCAACATCTGGGACCTCTCAACTAGCAGGATCAAGGAGTACAGTTGGAGAATACTGTCTTGCTTGGTGGACAAGCAAGGTCAGTCTCCCTGATTTCTATGAAGAATTATTTGACTGGTTCCTGTGCTCTTGGAATATACTTGGACTACTACTGATCAAGACCATCTGATCAAGACCATCGGATCATCTATGTGAGATCCCATTTGTCCCTTGTGTCTTGGCTGCCTGTTTAGTGTAGTGTAAGGATTACCCAGATCTTTAACTTTTAACCCTGATTTGATCCATAGTGTTTTAGATTAAGTGTGACCTTTCCCCATTATCCCTAACTCCTATAGTCTTTATTAAACCTGTGTTTATAAATCTTTTGTCCCAGTATTATTGTTATTTGTTGGTTTCATAGACTCCCAGGCTAGGTGGATCTGTGGTGGCAGTTGGTATCAATTGCCAATCCATGATTTCCCATTCCTTGTATTTTGGTGTGATTTGTGTTTCTCCAGCTTGTTAGGTTTCAGTCTGATATTCCCTGTCCAATCAGTCCTCTTTCTCTCCTTTCTCTAAACCCAGTAATATTAAAGTTACCCATAAGATAGGTATGGCACTGAATAAGTAAATTAATTCAGGTAAGATTATCATTTTTATTATATTAGCTCATCTTACCCATGAGCAAGTAATGTTTTTCCAGTTGTTTAGATCTAGTTTTATTTGTGTGGAAAGTTAAACTTGGTTTTAAAGGAAATGTAAAACTTAAAGCCATAAGAGAGGGCATCCAGATGTGGGGAACAATATGAACAAGCCAGAGGATGGAATTAGCATGAGATATATGAGTGAAGCAGTGGTAGTAACGTATGAAGCTAATCTGTCATGAACAGTGGGTCCAGAGTTGAGTAATTATGAAATACAAATTTGAACACATAAGGTAAGTCCATTTGGGAGGACCTTAAATAGTAAGCAGATGAATCTAATCTAATAACCTACAGAAAACCATTCATGATTCTTAAGCAGTGATAGGATTTTTTGGAACCAGAAGAAATCAAGATGAGCCTAATGAGAATCAGTGAGATATTTTACTTAGTGAGATATTTCACATCTATTACTTCTTTTTTGTAATTAACCTTTATTAAGATTTCCACATAGTATGTGTTGATTTTTTGAGGGGAAGGAAGGATAAGGGTTGGATTGGAGAAGTATTCAGTTTATTTACAGTTCTGCTACTAGTTTGACCATGGGGAACTCACAACATTTTTGCTATAGTTTCCAAAAATATTTTATACATATATATGTGTGTGTGTGTATATATTACATATAAATGTACATATATTAAGAGAATTAATATGGATTATCTTTAGTGTCTATCTCCAGAATCACATTCTGTAATCTTATATTGTTATAGTTTAGTGATATAGAGAGCTCTAGAATGGAAATGGGGGGTGAGTATGATAAAGAGAAATAGAAATGGGGCTAATTAAAATGGAATATTGGCAGCTGCATGATATTTGAAAACTCTGGGTAAAATCCCATTACAAGCATATCATTACAGAGGTTTTATATAACAAAGCTATTTCCTTGTCCCAGTAGATAGGCCATAGAAACAATGGGTTATTGATTTGGCTGCAACTAAATTTAGACAACAAATAATCCCATAAAAGGAGTGCTTTATCTAGTCCTCACCTCTCTGAGAATCACCTCTTTCTTTATAAATGAAAGAACTTAATTATGTAGTAGATGACCCATTTTTCAAAATGCTGTGTTGGGGATTGATATATGGAATTTTTTAAACATCTTTTTTTTTCTTTTTTAAAGACATAAAAATGTATTTTTTACCTTATCTCTTGATTGTTAGGATCCCAAAGAATTATAGGATTTAGAGATGGAAGTTATCTTAGAATTCTCAATTGACTATCTAATTTTAAACAATTAGAAAATTGGGACTCAGAAGGTTGAAGTTACTTGCCCAAGATCACATTGGCAGGGAGTTGCAAAGCTGAGATTTTAATCCATTTTTTTTTTTCTGTCTCCAAATCCAGTCCGCTTCCTCTTGTTGCTACTTAAAACTTGTTAGCTCAAGAGAAAAATCACATATATTTCATAGCAAAAGATCTCAGTATTGTGAATTTGTGAACCATGGTGTTTTTAGCTTACCTTCATCCTTTGTCCTTTATATGAAATCTGCTTGCACATTATCATCATCTTTAGAATAGGAGTGACACTTGCCTGATTCATGTCAAAAAACTGAAAATAAAATTAGATGTTCATGCTAGATTCTTGTTAGCATTCAAGTATTCTACAAATGCAAAATATTATCTACCAACATTTAATAACTATTATTACAAATAATAGCTAACATTTATTATCCAACATTTATATCACCTTTAACTGTGTGCTAGGCACTGTGCTAAATGCTTTACAATTATCTCATTTGATCTTCACAACAACTTTGAGAGCTAGGTAGGTTCTCTTATTATCCCCATTTGATAGATGAAGAAACTGAGGCAAGCATTGGTTTAAGTGACTTGCCTAAAATAGCAAAGCTAGTTAGTATTGGAGTCTGAATTGAACTCGGTCCTGACTCCAGCTCTATACATTGTGCTACTTACTCTAGTCAAGAAACTCTGGGGAGGGGGCAGCTGGGTAGCTCAGTGGATTGAGAACCAGGCCTAGAGATGGGAGGTCCTAGGTTCAAATGTGACCTCAGACACTTCCCAGCTGTGTGACCCTGGGCAAGTCACTTGACCCCCATTGCCTAGCCCTTACCACTCTTCTGCCTTGGAGCCAATACATAGTATTGACTCCAAGATGGAAGGTAAGGGTTTAAAAAAAGAAAGAAAGAAAGAAAGAAACTCTGGGGATACAAAGAAGGGACAGAAGATGTTCCCTTTGTTCTCAATTAGGTAGACATAATACATTAATTCACAGTAAAAGGGCCTTCACAATATAAACAATGGGCCAAGTAAGTGCTACAGATAATTAATGCTTGGAGATAGGGAAAGAGACATAGAAACAGAGAGGCCAAGAGAGATTATATAGATGTATTGATGGGGCCATATGAGGGCATTAAGAAGGGAAAGTTAGTGGTTAACAGCAGAGGTTGTATAATTCCTGTTTGAGGGGTTAGCCTTCCCTTTTGAATTTTTCCCATCCCTCAAATTACCATTCACTATAGGAAACTTAATTTTATCTAGACTTGAAATTCTTAACCTTTTTTATGTCATTGATCCATTTGGCAGGCTGGCAAAGCCTATAGACCTCCTCAGAATTATGTTTTGAAATGCATACAATAAAATACAGAGGATTATAAATGAAACCAATTATAATGAAATGTAGTTATAAGAATATTAAAATAACAAGTTCAAGCATTTTAAGTCAAGAACTTTTGATCTTGGTTTTTAGCCTTTAGCTGAACTGCTTTTCATAGGTTTACAAGTCCTGGGATTGTTCAGGTTTCAGCATCTCAGGGGAAGGTCAGGATTATGGGGCCATAGATATAAAACGCTAAGG
This sequence comes from Gracilinanus agilis, assembly GCF_016433145.1. Classification (NCBI taxonomy): domain Eukaryota; kingdom Metazoa; phylum Chordata; class Mammalia; order Didelphimorphia; family Didelphidae; genus Gracilinanus; species Gracilinanus agilis. The sequence goes on along the minus strand of NC_058130.1, from coordinate 183,537,940 downwards.
GACCTTAAAAGTAGTCTAGTTCATCCTTGTTTTAAAGTCAAGTGAGGCCTAAAGGGAAGACTTAGTGGCTTGCCCAAACTACTATGGGCCAGAAATAGGAAACAATGTGAATTTTGTTCTGGTTAAAGTTGGAAATCTATTATCTCAGGGCCCCGGGCATCCCTAAGATAGGGAAGTGACTTCTGTTACAGTTCTATAGTATTAGGTTCAATCTTCAGTCCCCAAAGTTTTTAGCTTTGATCCAATTTGGTGTCTAGGGCTATAACATACCATGCTATAAATAAATTTCATCTTGATTAACATATACTAGATGAGATTTTAGTTTCCTAAACCATCTCCATTTTCATTAATGATTTTCAGACCAGTGGTCTGTAGCCAGGGCTGAAATATCATCCATATTAAAAACAAATTTTTAAATAAGCCAATTTGAACATTCCATGACTAACTAGATAGAGAATAAGAAAATGGGGAGCTCTTAGAATGGGGCAGAGTGGTTTAAAGGGTAATTTATTTGGGAAATGAATATAAAACATAAAACAACTTTTGCCAACAGGTCTAAAAAGTGCAGCAACTGATTTTGGCATTTGACTGAGGAAAAAATGTGGTGTATAAAGAGAAGATATAGGATAGCATTAAAAATTAAGGTCGAAATTGTACATGATATCTAAACATATTTAGAAATCTTACACTTGGTACTTGAGGATCTTGCTTGAAAACAAATCATTATGATGAAAAATAACAGAGAAAGTGGCACTTTGCCCCAGAGGAAGTTTGTTTTTTTCTTAAACACCAACCATAGAATGAATGAAGCAGTACATGATGAGATTAGACTGCCCTTGGAGGTATATAACAAAGGTATAAATTGTATTAAAAGGAAAATAAGACCTCCTTTGGGGTGGTCATTTATAATCAGTTCTACAGGGCCGAGATATATTGCTGAGAAATGATGCCTTGCATTTGAAACCTTGTCAGTGTACTCAGGAAGAAGAATATTATACTGGAGCAATTATCCTGGATGCTAGATAGTACAATGTTTAGAGTCCAGGGCTTGGAATCAGGATGACTTGGGTTCAAATTCTGCTTCAGACACTAACTGGTTGACCTTGGCAAGCTACTCCACTGCTGTCTGCCTCAGTTTCCTCATCTTTAAAAAGGGAAGGGGAAACCCTAGTTAGATAAAGAATATCTGTTGAACATATTCTTAACATGTTTTTGGATATATTATCTATTGAGTTTGTCTATCAATGTGTATATCGGGATCAACCAATTCAAATGGACAGTGAATTGGGTCCAGAATTGAACAAAAAGAGAACAGATTTGATCACCTTAATAAAAATTTAAAGTCTTCAAGCTTCCTCTGGAAACACAGGTTTATTCTCTTAATATCAACATTTTGCCAGTGTTTCTGTAGTGCTATAAAACATGGGACTCAACAATATCTATAGAATTGAAAATGAATATCACAAAGAGGGCCATGGAACAAATACATGGTGAATATGAGTAGGCTGTAATATATAGCTAATGAGGAAGAAGAAAAATAAGAGTAAAAGATGTCATCAGGAAATAGATAATAAGAAAGATTGAATTAGTTATATGGCAGAAGCAAAGGGTGATAGCTATATGATAAGAGTGCTCCATAGGTGCTTTTGATGTCAGGAGAAAGTAAGGATAGATGTCCATTACTTTGCATGGACTCCCTGGGTGAACTTATGGTAAAGCATGGACAAGAGTTGCATAGGATGAATCGGCATGGATGGGCTCATATCTCATTTGCTTAGGGATCTTCCAGTTGAGGACTGAGATCACAGATTTATTTGCATATTTTAGCATTTTTGTTGGAAGATGATTATGATATTTCACTTGTGGCTCAGAACTGAGTGCCTCAGATAGTAATAATATCATCTAGCATTTACATAGCACCTACTATGTGTCAGGTACTGTGCTAAACACTTTGAAGGTACCTCTTTACCAGTTGTTAGGATGCTTAATTTAACCAGTTGTGTTGGTTATATAGGATATTTGCATTTTACTGCTGTGCCTTTTACTGTTGACAAACTTGCTAGTGCTAAACATATTTTTAAAATGTTAATTTCCAGGCAAAGGAGTTGTTCAGAGTAGTTTAATGGAAAGTATTAGAGCTAGAGTCATAGAACTGGTTCAAATTTTGACTTTCCTACTTACTTTTTGACCTTCCTTGTTCAAATCCTGCTTTACCTAATTAACTGTGTTTCTTATACCAAACTGTGTATCTTTCTATAAAAGGTGATGTTGGATTAATTCAGAGGTTCTCAGATTTTTTGGTTTCAGAACCCTTTTATACTCTTAAAAATCATTGAGAAACCCTTTTTCCTTCGACCCAAAGAATTTGTTTACTTGGGCTAATATCAATCAATATTTACCACATTGGAAATGAAACCATCTTAGTTTTATTATGAAAATAGTTTTGATTTTTGTGGACTCCTTGAAAGAGCCTCAGGGACCCCAGAGTTCTTTATATCACCTTTTGAGAACCAATTGGTTAGATCCAGGGGTTGGCAACCTTTTTGGCCATGAGAGCCATAAACGCCACATTTTTTAAAATGTAATTTTGTGAGAGCCGTACAGTGCTCACAGTACATGCTCCTGTACAGTGCACGCTCCTGTAACAGCGCCTGAAAAAAAATTGACCTTATGGCTCCTGCAGAAAGAGCCATATCTGGCCCTCAAAAGAGCTAGATGTGGCTCGAGAGCCATAAGTTGCCGCCCCCTGGGTTAGATGATCTCTAAGACCTTTTCTGTCTCTAAATTCATTGTGTTCTTACCCTGATTTTTTTCCTCCACCTGATCTACATTTACCTCAGTGCTTTTCCTGGAATGAGCCCTTTTGGAAAGAAGGCATCTTTTGGAAACCAGTGTAGTAGTCTTTTCTAAACTCCTTCACTGTTAACAAAAACAGTCACTTTTATAGATTATTTTCAGGTAGTAATTTAAATGCTCACAGGACTGATACAACCATTCTGGAGGGCAATTTGGAACTATGCCCAAAGGGCTTTAAAAGACTGCCTACCCTTTGATCCAACCATACTACTGCTGGGTTTGTACCCCAAAGAGACAATAGGGAAAAAGGCATGCACAAAAATATTTATAGCCACACTCTTTGTGGTGGCAAAAAATTGGAAAAGAAAGGGATGCCCTTCGATTGGGGAATGGTTAAACAAATTGTGGTATCTGCTGGTAATGGAATACTATTGTGCTCAAAGGAATAATGAACTGGAGTAATTCCATGTGAACTGGAACGACCTCCAGGAATTGTTGCAGAGTGAAAGGAGCAGAACCAGGAGAACCATATACACAGAGATGGATACACTGTGGCACAATCTATTGTAATGGACTTCTCCACTAGCAGCAATGCAATGGTCTAAAACATTTTTGAGGGACTTAATGAGAAAGAATGCTATCCATATCCAGAGAAAGAACTGTAGGAGCAGAAATGCAGAAGAAAAACAACTGCTTGACCACATGGGTCGATGGGGATATGATTGGGGATGTAGACTCTAAACCAGTGATTCCCAAAGTGGACGCTACCGCCCCCTGGTGGGTGCTGCAGCGATCCAGGAAGGTGGTGATGGCCATAGGTGCATTTATCTTTCCTATTAATTGCTATTAAAATAAAAAAAATTAATTTCCAGGGGCCTAAGTAATATTTTTTCTGGAAAGGGGGCAGTAGGCCAAAAAAGTTTGGGAACCACTGCTCTAAACAATCACCCTAGTGCAAATATCAATAATATGGAAATAGGTCTTGATCGATAATACATGTAAAACCCAGTGGAATTGCAGATTGGCAATGGGAGGGGAGAATATGAATCATTTAACCATGGAAAATTTTTCATAATTAATCAATAAAATAAAAATAAATTAAAAAATAAATGCTCACAGGATCCAACTGAAAACATGTGCCATATTTTGCATTGTGAGACCAAACAAAATATTTGTTGTTGCTACTATTTTTGCTACCACTAGCTGAAATTTATATTACCCTTTAAGGATTCATATATTATCTCACTTGATCTTCACTACATCCTGTGAGTTAGGTAGTAAGAGTTAACAAAAGCTGTTGGAAGTTAGGTGATGAGCTTCAGTTTATGAATCTTTTGTGGGTGACAACCACAACACTTTAACCCAGATTTCTATCTCAAGGTTTTTTATTCCTTCCATTATACTATGCTTTAGGATTAATTTTTTAAAAATCTCTTAGGGAATTAAAACAAATTAGTTGTCTTACAGTAATTAAAACAGTAGTGGAGTTAAAGAAAAAAAGGAATATAGAACAATTTTGGAACATGTATATGTTTAAGAGTTCACACATATATAAAGTAATTCATTTTAATTCCAGAAAGTCTATAACTTAGAATTCCCTTGTTGTCTGAATAATACTTGAGTGGATTGTGAATTATTAATAGAATTAATGTTAGCAAACAACATGTCCTGCCAAATTACTCTGGTGCTGGCATTTGACAGGAAATTCAGTTCCCTAATTTTCTGGGTATATCTTAATTATGACTGCTTGGTGCTTTTTTTTTTTTTAATCACTGCTTTAATATTTTGTAATCATCAGAGACTACTTTGCTATCTACTCAGAATAAGTGTGCTGTGGTTTAAACCCCTAATCCCTACCCCAAGAATCTCAACACAACAACTGATGTTATAAGGCAGAAGAAAAGTAGCTGAATGAATTAGGCTAGGCAAAAGATCATTTATTTAATAACCATTTTCTTTCTTTTAAAAAATATTTTAATAACAAATTTTAGGAGTTTTCCAAAAATCAAGACGAATAAGACATAAATTTTGTCCTTTAAGAAGGTCCTAATCTAATTTAGTTTGTAGTTCTTAAAATAAAGAACTAAAAATGCCTTAAATTTTTGTAGGTCCTGGGAACTCCAAAGTGCCTATTATATTTTAGCACCAAATACACCAAACTTCCTAATGATGGTTTTGTAGTATATATGAGGAAGTAATTGCCATTGGCCTTTTATCAGTTCCTTTCCTCCTTGACCTTTCCATGGCTTTGACAATGGTAACTACCTCTTTTTTCTGAATACTTTCTATTCTCATGGCTTTTATGACATTGTTCTTGTCAAGTTCTCCTCTTACTTGCCAAAATAATTTTCCTGATGAATAGTCTAACCAGGTCATTTTCCTTCTTAAAAACTTTCAGTGGCCCTCTCTCAGCTATAGCATTAAATACAAACACTCTGTCCTGGCATTTCTCTCTTTACCTAATGACTCAAACCTATCCTTTCTAACTTTTTTCTTATTATTTTCCCTTCTTGCGTCTATGTTTTAGCCAGAATGTACTGCTATTTTTATTCCATTTTCTAAATCTGTTCATTAATGAACACCATTTTCCATGCCTGTACCACACTTCCTCCTCATCTTTGTACCTTTTTATTCCTCTTTTACTTTAGTTCCTAGGTTAGGTGACATCTCCTAAAGTGTTGTTGTTGTTTTTTTTAAATTTTAAACCCTTAACTTCTGTGTATTGATTTATAGGTGGAAGATTGGTAAGGGTAGGCAATGGGGGTCAAGTGACTTGCCCAGGGTCACACAGCTGGGAAGTGTCTGAGGCCGGATTTGAACCTAGGACCTCCTGTCTCTAGGCCTGGCTCTCAATCCACTGAGCTACCCAGCTGCCCTCCTCCTAAAGTTTTTTCTGATTACCCTGGCTAAAAATGCTATCTCTCTTTTTGACTTTTAATGTAGCGCTTTGTCTTGAAATCTCAGCTATGTAATCACATTCTATCTTCCTTTATGTGAGAGATATTGATTTATGTACTTTTTGCATCTCCATACTCCTCCACTCCCACTCTTTACTAGATTAAAAGCATTTTGTGAATAGAGATGGTACCATTTCTCTTCTCTCCCTATTTTTGTATACCTGTTGCTTATAGCATATTGTTGAATTGATTTGAATTGTTAGTGTAATAATCCTTTTTTGTGCAATAAAAAGGTTTGTTTTGACCTTTAGCCTTTTGCAAACTTGATGCACTTTGGGGCATGCTAGCTGCCCTGAATTTTTATAGAATAGGTTTGTCTGCAGAAAGGTTTCTTGAGAATAGGCAGAGATCTTTCCTTTGAGATAGTTTTAGGCAGACTTCCTATATCTCAGAATCATTGAAACTCTGGTTGTTGTTGCTGTTGATATATTGTGCCAGAGGGGTACACCATGATCTATAAACATGTAAAGAGTAGAGTTTTTCTGCCTCAGGTGGAAGATTTAAAGTATGACTTAGATAAAAACAATGTACAAGCAAAAAAAAAGTGATTACTTAAAAAAAAAACAACAAGAACAGAAATGGGATGGACCCTGGAAGGCACAAAAGGGTCCATTTCATTAACATTTTACTTTACCTGGCAGACATATGCACACATGGCATAAGTTTAAATTTTGAGGTCCTAAACAAACATTTCCACAAAAGTCTTATTTATTAGTTGTAAGTCACACAGATGGCCCACAATGAACTTCTCTTTCCTATGGACCTCTCTGACAGATAAAACTGCACAGTATTTATATCTGTGATCTTGGTGTAGATCAGTGATTCCCAAAGTGGGCGCTACCACCCCCTGGTGGGTGCTTCAGCAATCCAGGAAGGTGGTGATGGCCACAGGTCCATTTATCTTTCCTATTAATTGCTATTAAAATTTAAAAAAAAAATAATTTCCAGGAGGCTAAGTAATATTTTTTCTGGAAAGGGGGCGGTAGGCCAAAAAAGTTTGGGAACCACTGGTATACATAGATGCACCTCCCAAATCTTTGAAACAACTGGTTTTGAAGCTCTCCTATCCTGATAGCTCCCTTCTTTAATTTACTGTTTTACTTTACTGCATTGTCATAGCAGACTGTCATTTCCTAGAAGTCAGGAACTCTGTTTTTTTCCATGTTGGAATTGTAGGAGCAAGCATAGTACCTTCTACATAGTGGGCCTTGTGCCTGTGGTTGTAGTCTTTCCTACCCTCAATTATGAATCCTTCCTTCTACTCCTTTTTTAGCCTCAAACTCAGTGCCTACCTAGTAGATAGACCACAGATATTTAATTGAAACTTGTTGCTTCATTGATTAATGGAGGGTTTGAAAATATAGCTGTTTTTATTTACATTTCCATCAAAAAAGGAGTGAAACTAGAAAGACAGTTTTTCTCTAGTTGTAATTCAGTTTCATGTGGCTTATTTTAGTATGTTTTCTTTGTCAAGTTGTAATCTCCATGTTGAGTGAGCACTGGATTTTACCAAACCTTGTACATAACATAACTTTTGATGAATATATTAAGAACATTGAATTCCACTAGTAGATGTTGGAAGTATCCTCTCATCCCAGAGTCTTACCCTTCTAGCAATACATAGAGGAGAGGGTGCTAAATTTGGAATCAAATCTTAGCTCTTCAAGTTACTTCTCCATACCTTGGTTTTCTCATCTGAAAAATGAAGGACTTAAACCAGATGACCTGTGAAATTCTTTCTTGTTCTAGTTCTCTATGATTCATATTCACTCATATGTAATCTGGAATTGTTTTTAAACTAAGTAGTGAAAATCAATTCAATTTACTTCAACAAATATTTATTAAGAACTTATGCTCCAGGGACTATGATAGATACTGGGAATATAAAGACAAAAACTAAGCTGTTTGTACTTTATAGGGTATAAATTCCTTTCATTCTACTGGGGTGGGGATCAGTAGGGTAACAAAGTGTACCTAGACAAATAAATGCAAAATATTTCTTCTAGAACTGTGATATTGATGAAATATCCCTTCAAATTGAGACAGATCAGGCACTGTCCTCCACTTTATTGTTTTAGAGAATAACCTGGGCACTGAGAACTTAATTGAATTACCCAATGCCACCCTCATAGTGTATCAGAGGCCAGCAGGTTTTTCTGACTGCAAGGCTAACTTTCTAATCTTTGTGCTATACTGCTTTAGAAATGCAAACATTGTAAAAGAAATGTAGGAAGTGTAGGAGCCCTAACAACTTGGGAATGTCAGGAAAAGTCTCTTGTAGGAGGAGACACAAATTGAGCCTTGAGATGAACTAAGTAAGGAGGATTCCAAGAGGCATAGATGAAAAGGGAGAATATTGTGGGGCATGGTGGGGATGGGGAATTGCCTGGAAAAAGGCAGTGCTTTTAAAACAATGTACTACGCTAACAGTTTATGCTCCATTGTCTTCAGTTTTGGACTTTTTCAAGTAGGGAAATATTCATAAAAGGATAAATTGGACTATCTTCTTTATTGCCAGGTATATATTTCATCATATAAAATCCCTTTTCAGTGCCTTGAAAAGCAAGTCCTTGAATTTGAATATCCAACTTTGTGTTCAAATAAGGGGCAGCAACCTTTTGTATTTCAGAAACCTAGTAGAAAGTATTTATTTTACTTGTAATGGAGCAAATGTGTTGGTTTATACACTGAGATGGAATATAAAATCATGCAGAATAGTTTCCTCCTAAAACCAGGACTAAATTAATTAAAACAATGAATGAGAATTTTAAATAATGAAAACAAATGTAAAAAAATTGTATTCCCTACTCCCCCCTATGTCAAGTGAGGAACATACCCTCTTTACCCCTTCCATGAGCTTTCTAAATATCACAGAAACATTCTCCAAGGGGAAAATATGGCTAAGTCTCTCTTAATGATTGGATTAGGATGTAACAGCACTACTTCTGAACTTTAGAATTAATTTAAGCTCTTGGAACCTCAGAATATATCTATATTTAAAGTTGAGATATCCCTAGTCTTGATGTGATGATGCATTGGGAGTCAGGAGAGAAATGCTATCTGTCATTATTAATTTTCTTTTATCAGCTTTACATTTCTTAAGAAGATTTTTTAAAAAGGCAAGGAGGAAAAACATTGGCTGTGCAGGTGGTCTTGATATAAGGAGACAAGCTTGAGTGAACAAGAGATGTTAGTACTGAAAGGAAATTGACTGAATGTTGGCAGAGAGAATGAGCTAGTTGATTCAGTTGGACTTATAACATTTGGGGTAAGTAGCAAAGCAATGTAAAGAAGAAATGTCTTCTATAATTTGAAAATTTTTCAGAATCTCAGATCTAGTACTTAAAAAATGAAAGGAAGACAAAACCAAATAAAAAATGTGTTAGGGTAGCTCTGTTTTTATGAGTATGTGGTGTTTGAGTTGCTTATGTGTGTGAGTATGTGAAGAATACAAAATGAGAGCCATGGAGATAACTCAGCTAACAAGTAGCCTTTAGGTTTAGTTTCAAACTTTTGCCCTCTAAAAACATTTTAGGTAGATAGATTGGTTAGAATGCTGGACTTGGAGTCAGGAAGATCCAAATTCAGATTCTGCCTAAAACATTAAGTAGGCAAGTAATATCACCACCACCACCATCATCATCATCTTTAGCATTCAGGGGCCTTTACATCTGCTGACTCATTGATCCTCAGAAAAGTAGATGTTACTATTATTCCCATTTATGGATGAAAAACAGACAAAGAGATTTGCCTAGGGTCAGATTGCTGGATTTGGTTTCTTTAACTATAAAATGGGGATAATAATCTCATAGGGTTATTGTGAGGATTGAATGAAATAACATGTAAAGTGTTCTATAAACCTTAGGGTTTTATATAAATGCTAGCTATTATGATTATATTTGTTTTTGGAAAGATAATGTGAATTAAAATAGACTTTTTGGAGTGCAAGGGAAGAATTTTATGATACCTTGTGAGAGATAATTAGACCTACTCAGGGGGTTGGGAGTAGGTAGGGGCAGGAGACATAGGATTTATTATAAAATCTTTGAAAGTAAGGAAGTGAGATCTTAACAGGAAAACTGTATTCCAAATTTTTTTTCTTGATGGGTCTTTTTCATGAAAATTTCTAGTAGCATGTTTTCCATAAAAGGAATGCTGCAATTGTGCTCCAAGATTTATTGCTTTGAAGGGTTTTCCCAGCAAACTCTCGACAGCTTAATTACACATAATAGTATCTCAAAAATTCTGAAGGACACTTACAAATCGATGATATTTTTTTAAGTTGTCATAAAATGTCCAGATTTTGCCTTTAGTCAACCTTGATTTTGATCCTGTAAAGTATATATTTTAAAAAATTAGTAGCTATTAAGAATACTTGCTGACATTAGTTTATACATTGATTTTGGGGTCTGAAATTGAATTTTTCTCTGCATGAAGAATTGAGGAGCCAATGAAATAAGATTCTGACTAGTTTGCTTTTTAAAAAAATGACTAAATGCATTTTGGCAGCTAATCTTTGCAGGTTAAATTGTGATACTGATGGCTAAGGAAACAATTTATATTAACATTAAAAAACTACATTTAAGTATTATTAAGGTTGTGACAAGTACTTATAAAGCTATGACAAATACTTATAAAATTTCAAGATTATGGTTTAAATTTTATCCTCTGACTTGTGTCCTATTCTTCCCAGGAACCACTGTGTAATCTCTTCTTATTTAGTATCTTGTGCTCACTTTATGTCAGTAATTTATGAAAACAAAATAACCCATAAAGGGCAACATCTGCTTCTTATTGTGATTTTTAGCAGTGAAAGGGTTATATTTAGATGTATTTTTCTAGATATTTCCCCCAATGTTTCAATTTGTGTATGTGATAGGAACTTATAGGTAGAGGTGGTTGAGAGGAATGGGCTAGAAATGAATTGAATAAATCTTTTTATATGGAAAGTGTTATATTGAATCTCTGGGAACTTGAAGTTCATTCAGTGATTGACAGATAAGTCAGTTGGATAGAATCTTCCCAGGGAGGCATGCGAGAGACAGGAGGGGCAGTTGAGAACCCTGAGCAGAAATTCTGGGTCTTTTACCTGACCGGAGGCTAGAGATTGGTGGATCCTGGTCTTGGAGTGAAAGGGTGCAAACATCTCTCTGCAAGCTCTTCCTGTCTTGATATACCGTTATCAACCTGTGCTTGACCATCACCTAGGTGTCTACTGTCCCTAGATATTAGGAGTTTCATCATCTAGTTATCTAGGCTTCCCAGGGCCCGGGAGGGATACGGAAAGTGGGCAGGAGACGAAGAAGAGGGTGGAAAGGGTGGATATATCTCAACTGTTAGGCTTAAGATCTACAGAAGAAGAAGCTGAAGATTTCCCAGCAGTTTACCTACTCTGGTTTAGTCTTGGCCAGGCTGAACCAGAGGGAAACTACATTGATTCTTCGTTGCTAACAGTGAGAGTTTCATTAGTAACAATTTAAGTAGGGTTTCCTATTACCTCAGTCCTTTACCCTTATCTTTCTTATTAATATATAAAGTTTAAAGTACCTTCCTAAATCAGTTTCATAGCTTGTTTTGGGAAGGGAGTCAACGCAGTCAGAATATCAACGTTATTCTAGCTGAAGAGCCCAAATCAATACATCAATTAACCCCAGGTGGGTCCTGAAGGGATAAACCTCTTTGACTTGAAGGATCCTGCCTGGGCAACTGTTATAAAGGAGAAGTGTCATCTTGTCCTCTCTGTACATCATTTCTACTATCTCAAATAGATACAAGTGACCTCCTTAAATATAACAAAAGAAGCATGCTCAAGTTGAAAGATGAAAAACTAGGAGTAAGACCTGGGTTCTGAGTTAGAGCTGGCCTCAAATCCTGACTCATCAAAACCCCTTTTATTGTGACAGGCAAATCATTATATTGCCTTAAGCCTCAGTTTCCTCACCTGTAACATGGGGAAAACACCATGTACTCTACTAGTTTTAAAGAGAGAGGTATTGTGAGGTAAAATAAGATTGCTGATATGAAAGAACCTTAAGAACTTTGTATATTGATGTTCAGTTATCAGCAGCATTAAGTAGCACTATTTTTCCAATTTTCTATCCATACCTATGATTTCATTGGTGTGATAACAATAACTAGCTTTTATAGAGTGCTTTAACAGTTGCAAAATACTTTACATATATTATCTCTTCTTAGTGAGGAATCTTCCTTTCCACGGAAGCACATTTGCAACTATTTTGCATGTTATAGTTTATAGTTATCTGGGGCTCAGAAATGTTAAGTGACTTATCTGTAGTTCCACAACCATGTGAAAGGTTGAACCCATGTCTTTTTGACTCAAACTGACTCTCCATCCATCCACTATGCTGTGCTTTTTCTCATCACAATTATTAGGTTCCATTTTTTTAATTGGAAGTTTTTTCAACTATTCCAAGAGAAGCAACACTGCAGTTCTCTGATGGAAAGAGATGACTACCAAAGGCAACACTGCATTTGAATATAAACTTATTGGTAAAACCTTATTAAGGAGGATGACAGAAAATAATGAGCAATATTGATTCATAGAGGGGAGAAAAACAATAGAGAATAAAACCTGTTTAGAGAAAGATAGACAAGATATTCAATTAAGCAAAGTCATCTTAGAGCCATTCAAGGATGAAAATAGAACAAGGATTAGAAATAGAAGAAAAATGGAAAATATTTGCAGAAATTATTATAACAAATTGTTTTCTCTCTAAAGGATAGTTTGACCATCACATTTGGATCTTAGCCCTATAGTTCCTGAGGGACCTACAGAGGAAATTGTAGTGGCAGACATGAGAACAAAGATGGGATAAGATGGATTGGATCAAGGTCATCAAGGTGGTCCATGATGGAGATGATATAATTATGAAGATATTGAGAGACTCTTTACAAAGTAGCTATAGAAGGGGAAGATACAAAGGATGTAGAAAGAATCTTGGGCATTGTTGTTTACAAATAAAAGGATGAGAAAACATCACTACTGATATATATACCCACTCTCTATACAAACTCTTTCATCTATAAGGAATTGTGGATATCCTGGATGATGGAGTACAGACCAAGTGTCTACAAATTATATTTAACAATGGACCATATATCTTAACTGCGTCACAATTTTAACTTAAAAGGTATAGAAACTCCATTGTGCTTATTGATTATGAAAAAGCATTTCAACTAAGAGGTTCAAAAAAGCATCTTTCAGGCTATTTTTTTTTAAACAATAAGATGTCTCTCATCCAAATATCAAGATAATTCAAGATTGCTTGGCAGTTCTAACAACAGAAATAATTCTGTTCGGTTACCCTTTGATAATAAAAAAGGGCATAAGACAAGAGAGATATATGTTTGCCCAAATATTCACCCCTATGAATGAGTTTTCGCTTTGCAGAGTCCAGATCAAAGAGGGATTCTCTGTGGATGATGAAATCTTCAAGATGCTCTTGTTTGCAGATGACATCCTGTTGATTGCATCAAACTCCATGATATTTTATAACCACTTTGATATAATCTGCTTACTTAAAGAAATTTGATCAGTCCATCCACACAAGAAATACTGAATGGATTAAGAATTTCACCATTCATATGAATGCACACCTAATAGTGCTTTTCCAGAACTATATTTACCTGTTTACTTGAGAGAATCAAAATAGATGAACAACAAGCCAGGCCCAGAGATGCAAAAGAGAAGACTAGATTGTTTTTGAGAATCACAAAGCACTTTCTTTAAGCTTTCCATAACAGCAAAAGCCCATCTTTTCCACAAAGACGTTTTATCAGTGTTGTCTGGCAGTGATATCAGAAACTCCACTTCCCCTGGAGAACCAAAGATGAACGTTACATGGAAGGCAGTAGAAAGGTGCATGGCGAGTATGACTAGGATAACAAAAAGGAACCTTGCAGAAAAACAGAAATAAAAGATATTATCAAGTAATTATATGACAGAGAAGATTGGTCATGTGGTCAGAGTGAAGATGTGTTGATGGCTAGAGTACTCCAATAAAACCCTTGTGCTGTTGTAAGCAGTCGAGGAAAGGTGGAGCCCTTGTAGCAGATTTTTGCAAGGACTTGAATGAGAACCATGTAGGAAGGAATGTAAGGGATGTTATTTTCATTTTTAAAGAGATGATATCACAGATTACAGATACTCTTGAATATTTGAAAACCAAGAGAACATCAATGTCTCAATTCTTGTACCAATAGGCAGCTTTCAATGACCTTTTCCTCAGTTAACTCTGGGATATTTTTAGTGAGGGAAAGAAAGAAGAAACCTCAGTTATTGTATTTTGTAACATACTGATCTTCAAAAGTTATTTTGAATTGCTACTATTCCTAGTAATTGAATAATAATATCATCTAATACAATCTAATGGTCTTCAGAAGTTATTTTGTTTTGCTGCTGTTCCCAGTAATTTAATTATAAGGTCATCCAACTCAATCCAAAAAAGCATTTTTGAGTGCTTGTTTTGTATAAAGGCATTGTATTAGGTACTGAGGATGCATAGATAAAACAAAACACACTCTGTACACTCAAGGAACTTCCGTTCAATTGGGGAAATACAACATAGAGACAGAAAAATAAATACACTGTAATGAGGAGAAAAAGAGGACAAATACAGGGAATGCTAATAAGAAAGAGGCAAGAAAGAAATATATTCCAGGCAAGGGAGACTTCTTGTGCAAAAACAACCTGGAGTGTGCTGAGTTCTGGGAATTGTAAGTAGCCTTTTTTAAATTAGAATGTGCTATATAAAGGGAAATACTATGAAATAAGACTGGAAACCTGTAGGTAGAGAAGAGATGTATCAGTGGTGAAGAACCAGGCATGCATTCTCAAACACTGCCTGTATATATTGATTTGTTCTACTTTATTTTATATATTGGGTGTAAGTGTGTGCTTTTGCTGAGAGGGAGGAGGATATGAATTGGTGGATAATGATTGACATGAAAAGACATCTTATGTTGTGCACAAAGGGAACATTAGGAAGGAATAGAATAGTACTTTGTTAAGCATATATTTACATTTCTTTAAAAAACTGCATAACAGTTACTCTGAGCTTTTGGTACATTCCACATCTCTGTTCTTCCTCTATTGAAATATTCGTGATTGTTGTTGATGAATTCACAGTAAAAAAAATGAGGCAGAATAATTCTAAAACCTGAAAATATAGTGTGGAGTAACACTGTAAAAGACCTTAAATACCAAAGCAAGGAGTTTGTATTTTATCCTGTAGGCAATAGGAAACCTCTTAAGGTTTTTGAATGGTGGGATGACATTTCAGACTTGTGATTTAGAAGCATTGTTTTGGTGGCTGTTTGGAAAGTTGATTGGGGTGGAGAGAGATTAGAAGCTTGGAGCCTTATTTAGGTTATTGCAATAGTCTAGATAAGAAGAGATAAAGGTCTGTTCTAGGGTTTTAACTATGTGAGTGAGAGAATGAGAGGGATGATGTGATGGGGAGGTATCATTGGCAGGACTTTAGAATTTATTTTATGTTTTGATTAGAAAGAGAGAAGAATTGAGGATGATTTTGATGTTATGACCCTGGGCACATAGAAGTATGGTAGTTTCTTGTAAAGAAATAGAGAAGTTTAGAATTGGAGTTCAGAAGAGAAATTCCATAACACTTTGGGTTAACTCAGTATTTCATACTTCCTTCCATATTAGACTATTATAGTAAGAGTCCAGATGTGTTTTTGATAATTAAATAACAATCCCACTATTACTTAGTAGAAAATTAGGCCCCTTTCATGCTTTTTAATTAGTTTTGAAACTTTGGAGTTTAAGGAAATCAGTTATTATTTGATAGGAGTCAATAAACTCTTTATCATGAAGAGAGGTATGAGAGAGAAAAGTGCTAGAGCCATTAATATATATAATAATAAAATGGACCAAAAATGTTCTAAATTAGTGACAACTATAGTCATCCTTTAATATTGTAGATATTTTAGATTAGGTTAGGATAAAAAATTTGAACAATTGTACTGACATGGATGTATCATTTTGCATGTAGTACTGCCAGAGTAGAATCATTAGATTTTAGAACTGAATGGGAACCATTAGATATCATTTACTCAAAACTACTACTCTTTTTTTTTTTTTTTGATGAAATGACACTTCTAGAAGAGTTAAAATAGTTGGTTGGAGGTCATAGCAGAAGTAACAGCAGAGATTTGAATTCAGGTCTTCTGACTAGATCTGCTGCTCATTGCACTATATAGATATAGGACAAATATGTGATTTGATTGGTCTATAGAATTGCCAGGTAAGGAAACTTTCTTTACTAAAACAGATCTTTGTCTTCTCAGCAATTTTAAATCATAAAGAGTTGCATACAAGTCCTAAGAGACTTGCCCAGGGTCATCTTGTCAGTGGGTGCCAGAGACAGAGAGGTTGGGTCTGTCTTCCTGCTTTTAAGGCCAGTTCTCTTTCCACTATTCCCCAGTAGAGGGCATTTTTTTTTTTTTGTATGTGTGTGAAACTTTTTATATTTTCCTTTTATGCTTTCTCACTATGCATTTGTATTATTGTTACTCTTGAGAATGTTTGGAACTAGCTTTCATTTTGCAACAATTAAAAGGCACAGAGATACATGAAAAATAGCAACCTTCTTTTCTTCTCTGCCTGTTGCAATGTCCTATTTGGGAATATGAATAGGTCCTTTGATGTATTGCAGATATAAAAACCTCCATTTTTCTCCAATGTACAGGTTTAGGTTTCTCTAACATATAGGTTTCTACTGGAACTTCAATGCCTCATGTGAAGACATATGTTAAATTGATTTTGAAAGCATATTGGAAACATATTCTGAAGCAATACTGGTAAACTTTTAGAGATGAAGTGGTGTGCCTGCCCCGCTCGCCCCCCCCCCCCCCTTCCCAACATTCTGGGTATGTCCTGTCTGCCCCTTTTACCCCACACTGTAGAGGGAGGAAGTGATCCCATTGGGCTGCTGGGCAGAGGGGGGTGGGGCTTTGTTTATTTTTTAAACTCTTATCCTCTGTCTTCATATTAATTGTAAAAAGAAGAGCAGTAAGGGCTAAGCAATGGGAGTTAAGTGATTTGCCCAGGGTCACACAGCTAGGAAGTGTTTGAGGTCAGATTTGAACCCAGGTCCTCCAGACTCCAGGCCTGGCGCTCTATCAAATATGCTACCTACCTGCCTTGATCCCATACTTTCTAAAAATAAAACTGAACCCCAGGGCTATTTAAGAACCAGGGTGACTATATTTTTTTCACATTCACAGTAAGTCCAACAAATGAATCGAAGCATTGCCTGGTCTGTGGGCACATTGCTCTTTCTAGGCATGTTCTTAGATTAACTATAGCTCCCTTAAATGAAATGAATGCCTGTTTTATAACGGGTCATTCATGCTTCTTTTTCTCCAGAGAGATTAATTCATAGTGTTACAGCTCATCTTCCATTATTAATTTTTTCTTCCTGTTCTTCTGGTTGCTATATTGAAGACTTTTCTCTTTTAAAAATGATTATGTTAAAATGGCCTGTGATACTCACATACATCTAGCTCATCCAGTTGCCTGTTTGATTGCATCTTGAATGCTTCCCTGTTTTTTATGATTTTGCCAAACAGTTTTTCTTCTGATTATTTTTGTTTTCCATCTTTTTCTAAAGAAGATAGAAGATTTTCTAGAAATGAGACAAATCAATGTGTCAAGTCTAAGAATACAAATTTTGGAGTTTATTTTTTAGTGACTACAAGCCACATTTTGTTGGCCACGTTTGTCTTTAGTATATATTCTTTATTTCATAGTCCAGCAGTGAGTACTTTTTGCTTTATTTTGCTCAGAAGAGTAGAATAGAGTTTGTTTGTGTTCACATAAAATTTTATTAATCTTTCTGGCTAACCTTCAGTAGTACTGACTTGTGCTTTTTAGAAATTTCAAATAAAAAGTCCCCTAAGTAGGATATAGATCCTGAGCTGGAAGGAATTTAAATGCTATTTTGTCATTTTACATATGCAGGAAATGAGATCTAGTTCTCACAGGCTTTAGAGGCAGGATTTGAAGCCAGGTCCTTTGACTCTAGAACTAGTAGTTTTCCTTCAATTTTGTCACCATTACCCCTTTACAATAATTTCAGTGAAGAGTTTGTGATCTATAATTATATTATTATTTATATGGGCAGTATCCATCTTAGCAATGGATTATATTCTAAAACATTATAAATTAGTTTTTTTAAATTTAGAATATGTTCTTCCTTAGAATATTATGCAGATCAATCCTCAAAATTCTCTTTACTCCCTAATGGAGCTGTATTAACAGTATTACTGCTGTAGTTCTAGAGAATCCATTAACTCTTTATATGTTGTTTTTATAAGAAAATATGTTCTAAACCCCAATTCACTGCTCCCTTTCTTTAGGATCCCAGAATTACCTACTTTGTTGGCGGCTCTTACTGCACCTTTTTTTCCTTCCTTCCTTCCTTCCTTCCTTCCTTCCTTCCTTCCTTCCTTCCTTCCTTCCTTCCTTCCTTCCTTCCTTCCTTTTTTTTTGTCTCTCTTTAGTCTTTAAAAAAATCCGTTATTTTTTTCCAATTACATGTAAAAACAATTTTTTACATTTTTTTAAAGATGGAGAGTTCCAATTTCTCTTCCTCCATCTCTCTCTTCTCCACTTCTTGAGATGGCAAATAATTTGATCTGGGATATTCATGTCATGATTGTAATTTCTTCAGTTCGTCTGCTACTTCTCTTCAGCCATCGTCTTTGCAGGAGCCTCAACAGCAATCTTCTGGGGTAGCTCTGGGGCTTTTGAGACAGAGAAGGTTTAAGCATTCAAGAGAGAAAAGATTTGACAATAAGTTCTAAATCATATATATAAGTCTTCAACTTTCTCTCCACACATGTTCCTATCATGACATTCTTTTCACATATGTTAGGCTCACTGTGGTGCAACCTTGCGATGTAGTGAATACAATGCAGGATTTAGAATTAGAGGATCTGAATCTGCTATTGACTCTCTGTAGTATCTTCAATAAGTCATTTTACTTTCCTGGGTTTTGTTTCTCTATGGTCAAAATAGAGAGGTTGACTCAGAGATATCTGAGATCCCTTTCAACCTAAAATCTATGATCTTATTAAATAATTTAAAATTATTATATCATTGAGTGAACTCTGAATGTAGCCCTCAAATTGTTATTGTACTTTCTCTTAATTCTTTTTCTATTTGACATCAGACTAACTATATTTCTTTTGAAAGGTATAATGTTTGAAAGGAAGATAATTTTCTCTTTATAGAAGTGATCCTTGCTACAAGGAAATATCTTTGCTAACTAAATGTCATCCTTCATTCTCTGATCATGCTGGCAATTCATGCTTTTACTGCTAACTTCTCTTTTGACTCAATGTATTTAAAAACAACTTAGTTTTAAAGCATTTTGGTATGTGAATCCAGTTTAAGCTTTTGCTTGGTGCCTCGCATCTTCATACTTTTGGCAAGGAATATAGTGCTTCTTTGAGGATTCCAAAAACAGAGCCAATAGTTGGTGTGAGCTTGGCAGAGGCAGAACCCAGATGCCCAGTTTGGGAATGAGTTCTTCTAGAAGTAGCATCTGGACATCAGTAGTTCAGTCCTGACTGCAAGCTGAGGCATTCAGCCATTCTTAAGACCTCCAGTCTGAGCTAAGGAGGACAAGAAGGGATGACTTCTTTTCTTTTTGAGACCTGTTGGTTTTTCTGTTGTCCATAAAGGAATAAATGTTGGAGAGGTTGTAAATGTTTTTGGTTTTTGTGAAATATCAATCCTAGGAGGCAACTAAGTGACTCAGTGACTAGAGTGCTGGTCCTGGAATCAAGAAAACCTGAGTTCATTCTGATCTCTGACACTAGCTGCATGACCTGGGAAAATCACTTAACCTCTGGTTACCTTAATTGACTGGAGAAGGAAATGACAAACCCTTTCATTATCTTTGCTAAGAAAACCCCAATATGGTCCACAGGGTCACATAGTCAGATATAATTAGACAACATCAACAGCAGTCCTAGGAGAATAATGTTATAATTCAGGGCAGTGAAAACAAGCTTTTTGTGTGGTCCTAAACCATTCATCCCTATATGTGTTTTTATGTGTGTGTTTTATACATGTCCATACTCTAGTAGTAAATAGCTTTTTAATATCTCATCTCAGCATGGCTTAAATAATTTTACTAAGATCTCTGAATAAATTAAAAACATTTATTTACCATAGAGATTGTCCATGAGTGGTCATTTCTGGAAGAAGGACAATTGGTTTTATTGTTGTTGCTGTTGTTGTTTCAGTAAGTCTGCTATATGCCAGTTGGAAGGTTATCTTCATTTGCTTGCCAGCCTTAATGACATGTGAGAAACTGAGAGAGAAAAGCTAGCATTTATTAGTTTAGGCACCATTGGTATGAGACTGTGGGCTCTTCCTACATGGGGAATTCCAGAAATTATACAACAATATCAGTGAAATATTTATGTTCAAAGATGCCTTCCTCCTCTTCCCCTCCTTTATATGGGGGAAGCTTTGGATTTAATTTTCCAAATGCACTCAAGATCTTTTGTCATCAGTCTTGGGCCAAAAGACCATAGAATTATAAATCTGAAGTTGAAAAGATCACAAAGGCCCATTTACTACAGTCTCCTTCATTTTGAAGATGAGAAAATTGAGGCTCAGGGAGGTTAAGTGACTCATCCAAGGACACATAGCTGTGATATTGGAAATTTGGGGTTCTTTGAACTGATTTTGAGCTTCCTGGTCTAAACTTCCTGTGGACATTTAGGACTCTTTCAAAACTACACTTCCCATAATTCCTCTTGCGTAATACAGATGGGCAGGAAGTGTGATTACCTAGAGAGAGGTATAAGACTTAGGACATGATTGGGACACAGTCTCTTTCCTAGGAAGCAGCCAGAGGGTAAGCATGGCAGGCATTTGGATTAGATCTTAGCAGGCATGTGGCTTTCTTAATTAACAATATGGATTACAATAAACCCTTAATATTTTACTATATATCCTTCTATATCATTTTTATTTGTAACATAGCTAGTAAGAGTCAGAGATGGGAGTTGAATTTAAATTCTCTTACTTCACAATTAGGATTCTTACCCAATTCATTGCTAGCTTTTATTGTTTGTTGAGATGTATTAGATTGATCAGCTCTCTGAGCTAGATATTCAAATATAAAAACCTAATTTTTTTAAACAAGTCTCTACCCTTAAGGAGTTTACACTTATTAGCAATAGTTTGTTATAGCTAAATTGATTTTTTATTTGCTCAATATTCCTTCTGATTTTGTACCTCCAGATTCTTCCACACTATTCCTTCTCCTTGGAATGCCATCCTTCTACTTAACTAAATCCTACCTGTCTTTATTTTGCTTAACTATACATATTTGTTACAAAAGCTTTGTTTCTCTTTTTCATTTGTCAGGGGGAAGGTGAATGGGAAGGAGAGAAATTGATTTTGATTGATTGAACTTATCCTGCCTGTCATTCTAGAAACCTACCTCAGCGCCTTATCTTTGCCTCGGAATCCCCTCCCTCTTAGTTCATAACAGAATTTCTTAAAACTCTTATAGCTTCTGTTATACCACATTTAATAGCTATATAGTATTCGTTATCTTTCTGTATTTATATACTCTGTTCCCAGCTAGGTAACAAACTGTTTGAGAACCTTCTGTCATTATATTGTATACTTCAGAGGCTTAGGTAAGTTCTTTGCCTATAAATATTAAATGGATCCTCCATACCTGGACAGGTTCCCTTCATATCATTGTCTCTTTAAATCTTTGCCTTCTTTCAAGGGCTAGCTTAGAGAGTAGCACCTCTTCTATGAAGCCGTCCCTGAAATCTCTAATTAAAAAATTATTCCTCCCTTCCTGAATCCTTCAAGCCTTACTTTGTGACCTTACTTATATTAATATTATATTCTAGCTTTTAAAATAGTATATATGTTCACATCTTAGTCCTTTGTATAGCTGTAAACACCTTGAGTAGGGACTATATCATTTAAAGTTTTCATATCTTTAGTGATTTTAATATCTCTGTAGCACAATGCCATATAGGATTTAGCTCTAGAAAGGACTCTAAAGATCTTTGGGAGTCCAGTCCCCTCATTTTACATGTTTGAAACATGATGCCTTCATATGAAAGTGATATGCCCATAGCTAGATTAGATCCTAATCTATTAGGTATTAATAGGTATTAAGTGGTGGAACTGGGATTGGAATTCAAATGTTTATCTCCAAATACAAATGAACTTCAACATGTCCTGAGTACATAACACCATTTATATCGAATTGAATTGAAAAATATGTTCAAGGTGGTCTGTTGATGTAGTTTTCAGAAAACCATGTTCAGGACAGAAAAAAATGTTTTAAAATGCTTACTGTGTGTCAGGTATAACTACTGAATCTGAGGCTTTCTGGTATTAGAGGTTTTTAATCTCATTGTTTCCTTAAAAGATATGCCTTTCTGCAGGATTTTTGTTGTATTTCTAATTTTGTTCCTTAAGGACCAAGATTTTGTACTTTTCCATTTCTCTATAAGAAGAGATAAGAGATCTTTTTTCAGATGTAAGGAAACCTTAAAATGTTACTTTAATATTTAAAAAATTGCATTTTATTTTGATAGATTTAGCCTTGTATAGCCTTCAAATAAGTTTTTTCAAGGTTTTTTGTTATTTGTTGGAAAACTAATGAAATAGTAAATATTGGTTTGAAAATGTATTCTGTATCTGAATCATTTTGACAGGATGTTTGAAAAGAAGGCAAAAAATCAGAGTAGCCCTACTTGCAGCAACTATTTGTTGGCTTGGGATTTCATTTAGTTATAACTCTTTGAGGTTTGTTATATAGTTAGGTGATTGATTTTTTTTTCCTGTTCTAAAATAGAGATCCTATTTTAAAAGTTCAGCATAAAAATAAAAATATCCAGTTTCCTAAGGTAAATTGAAGGTCATGATTCATGTCACAAAAATATTATTATATGACAATTCACCACAGCATTCCTGTAAGAAGCCAGCTTTCCTAATACTTTTAAAATAGGATTTGAGGAGTGGCAACTGGGTGGTTCAGTAGATAAAGAGCCCCTTATAGTCTGGAGAATTTAGGTTCAAATCTGGCCTCCAACACTTCCAACTATGTGACTCTAGGTAAGTCACTTACCTCCAGTTGCCTAAAGATTACAACTCTTCTACCTGGGAATTGATACTTTGTATCAATTCTAAGTCAGAAGGTAAGAATTAAAAAAAATTTAGGATTCAATGTACAAAATTTTGACTTGTGATAACTTAGGAATATCTCTTCTGAAGAATGTGGGCTCCAGAAGTATTTATCTTAGGACAGAGGATAAGCCAGCTTTCAGTTCCTTTCTGGAAATAACAAAAGTAAATTATTTCAATTGCAAAAGAAGAGAGTGGGATTGAACATACAATATAACTTTACAGAAATGTAGATTATTGAAGATATATGTACTTCCAGGGAAGGTATGATCACTTCTTCTTTGGAGTTCTTGAAGAAAAAGGATTCACGTTTTTTGACTTGAATGGTTTATGTAAAGTTCTTAGAAATAGAGAACTACTCTCAGTGCCTTATGGAGATAAATTCCAGTTCTAGTATTTAATAATAATAATTTACTTAAAATTAACTCTAGTGTCAGTAATAAATCAGAAAATGGTTTAAACACTGACATATAGGTCAAGAGGCATACATGGAAGTGTTCCAAGAAGACCATCTGTTTTTTCACAGCATCTGATAGGAAGCTTTGCATTTCAGTGTTCTCATTTTCCATTATTAAACTTATTAAATTAAGAGAAGATTCAGCTTTCTTTAGGAGCACAGAAAGTTATAATATTTACATTTTAATTAAATCATATAATCTATAAAAAACCAGAAACTGTCATCTCAGGAAAAATTTCCAGTCGTATGAGGGGTTATGGGTTTGTGAAATGGTGTCTTGTTTAAAAAACAAAACAAAACAAAACAAAAAGATTACTTCATTACTAAATGAAATTTAAATAAAGCCTAAGTTTTTAATGTAATTTTATTTTATAATAATATTTGTAACAGCACATGTTTATTCTGTTCAATAAACATTGAATACTTACTGCAAACAAGGCATTATGTTAGGCATTGGGAATACAAAGATACATCACATACACAAATGAAAATTTCCATGGAGGGAGAAAGCACTAATGGTATGGGGATATCAGGAAAAGCTTCTTGAAACAGGTAACATCTAAGCAGACCTCTGAAGGTCAGGTAGTTGGGGTAGAGGTTGGAGCTCTAGATAGGAAATTAGGAAGACTTAAGTCTTCAAATCTTATTTTACAATTTTTTTAGCTGGGTGATTGTGGGCAAGACTTTTAACCTCTTGTACCTTCAGTTGCCTCATTTCTAAAACAGGCATAATAAAACTATCTATTTCACAGTTTTTTTAAATGAAGATTAAATGAAATAAGCACTTAAAGTACTTCACAAACCATAAAGCACTCTATAAATGGTAACTATTATTATCAAAAGAATTAGAGGGCAGCTGGGTAGCTCAGTGGAGTGAGAGTCAGGCCTAGAGACAGGAGGTCCTAGGTTCAAACCCGGCCTCAGCCACTTCCCAGCTGTGTGACCCTGGGCAAGTCACTTGACCCCCATTGCCCACCCTTACCAATCTTCCACCTATGAGACAATACACCGAAGTACAAGGGTTTAAAAAAAAAATTAGAAAAAGCAGAGTTAAATACTTAATATGTAATGAGGATAGATGTTACATGAAATGAAGATTTTCATCTCCATTTATAAAAGTAGAGAAAATAGAGTAGCCCACCTATCTGGTAGGATAGTAAGAAGGTTGTCCTAATTCAGGGGTTTTTAACCCTTTTTTCTTGGTGTCCTGGATACCTTTGACAATTTGCTGAAGTCTATGGACTCCTTTTAGAATTGTCTAGGGTCACACAGCTGGGAAGAATCTGAAGTTAGATTTGAACCCAGGTCCTTCCGATGCCATGTCTAGCTCTCTATCCATTGTGCCATCTAGCTACCCCTCAGATAATTTAAATGCACCAATAAAATGTACATAATTCCAATGAAAATAATTAAATCGAAATTAAGTTATTGAAATATGAAAAAAATTTCATGGACCCCTGGGACCTAACTGTAGGGCTTCTCTTCTTCCTTTATTGGCTTCTGGCAACCAGTCATCTAAGCTTGTTCTAGGGTTTTAAAAAATATAAAATAATTATGTGAAACTAATACTTTATTAAACCTTGGTTCCAATTTGTCTGGGTCAGCAATTTTATTTTGGGAAAATATTCAAATATAGCTTAAGAATGTCTAATGTTTTGTTTTATATTGAGTCTTGTGTCCTTCAGTCCATGTGACCCACAAGAAAGCAAACAGTTTAATATAATTTTGCCAAATAAATAAAAATTAATAGGACATAGAAACAACTACAAATGGTAGGTGGTCATTCAGATAAAGGACTAATGTTGGAAATGCAGCAACAGCCAACTTCATTAATGACTTAAGTTCATCCTTGTATTTTTTTCAAGGTTAAGGTAAGAGTAGCAAAGTTTAGATGTCTCTCAAGGAAATTATGCTTCCAGAAACCATTTGCCAAGTAATATTGCCATTTGCATTTGCATTGGATCCTCTCTCTTCCAATGCTCTGTTTCAGTCTTAGGGTGTTGGAAATGTATTGCTAGGCTACATCAGCCTGACTTCTGAGCAGTTTGTCAGAAGCGGGAGGATCAGGAGATATTTGAACTTTTTACTCTGGCATCTGTATTCTACAACAGGCCATATCTCTCTTCCTTTGGTAGTGCTTTGCCAAGTCTTGCTCATATGTCTACTATCCTGAGTGGATGTCCTTTTTCTTTCTTCTGCTCCCTGTTCCATTATCATTCAAAAGAGACTGGACAAGTCCAATCCAACAGTCTTTTCTTCATGGTTTCATATGGTCTTCTGCTGTCTTTGTTTCTTGGTGGTCTTTACCTATCCTCTGGTCATGCCATTCATTTTGACTTTTTAAAGTACTTCAGACAGTATAACACTTTGTGGCATTCCTATCCCTGTTTAGTTTAGGAAATTTACTCTCAGCTCTTTAATTCTGCTCTCCAGAATGCTCAGTCCTAGGCAAGAACCAGCAAAAGATGAAGGAAAAGTCTACCTATCTCAGTAAGGGTTACTTATATATTCCAGACATGAGGGTATTCCAGCATGGGCAAAAGAATAGAGGTGGGAAATGGCATGCTAAGCTTGAAAAGTTAGTTCAGAGAAAATAAGTGTTCATCTGAAACAGAGAATTTATGTAGGAATAAAATAAGTCTGAAAAGGTAGATGGGAGCTATATCATTATAATACTCCAAGAAGTATTTTTCTCATGACAACTTTGTGAGGAAGGTATTATATTATCATCCTCATTTTATATGTTATGGGACAGAGATTTAAATGACTTTAAAAAATCAGCTGTAGACTGAATTACCCATAAAATTGTGGTCCCAATTAAAGAGAATATATGGAATTTTGACATTTAACATAATGTGTCTTGCTGCTTATAGTTTTATCCCTGGCACATAGTAATCACTTAATAAATGCTCACTTTATGTTCCTATCTATTTACTTATCCATTAGTCCATCCATCCATCCATCCATCCATGTATCTATCCATCTACCTGGTGCTATCAATTTCATTGTGTAAGCCACTGAAAAGAGTATTTTTTTAAATGGGGCTGGCTTTCCTCTAAGGACTTGTACTTATTAACATGGTATTTTCTTTTACTACTGTTGTGTCCCTCTAGGCATATGTCAAATAAGCTGAGGAAAACTAATGCTTCCCACTTTCACCTTTACTCACTTTTGCAAGAGGAAATGGACAACTAATCTTTCCTGTATTTTACATGTCAAGTGAAGTGTTTTTTCCTTCAGGCAACAGCTTTGGCTTAAGCTGGAGACATTAACTAGTAAAATTGGTAGATTTGTCTACTTAATACTTTTTTATTCCCCTCTCCCCTTTTGCTTCTCCTAGATGATGTAGGGGGTCTTTCATGACATCAATTCTACCTGGAATTTCTATCTTTGTTATTAAAATATTTGTGATATTTTAAAAATGAACTATATTCTCTATACATTTTTCTGTTTTAGCTCCTAGCAGAATATTCTGTCATTTTAGTGGGACTTTCTAAAGCATTGCATTCAATTTGTGGCTAAATTTATGTCTAAACATATGTATGTATATTTATATATAGGCATGTCTGTGTATATATATTTTTATATGTACACACACACACGTATAATACTCAAATCACAAGTTAGATTTTTCTGTTGTTTAAGCTAATTAAGTAAGTCAGGCATTTGAGAAACTATACTAATACAAGATTCCATTTTGTGCAACAAAGCAATAATTTATCAAGTTGTCTCTAGTGGATTGGAAGAATTAATGTAACTTTTAGAGAAGCCTATCTTAAGCCCAAGCAAAAATGTCTATTTGTAAAAAAATTCTGATTGATTATCTTAGAATTAAACTTTACTTACATTCCGTTCCAATCTTCCTCCATATGGAGAACTCTTTTTTTTAACAGTGTTCCTAATAGATGTCCTCCATTTATGGCTTCATGAAACAGTCTGTTCCATGGTTGGACAGTTCTAATTGGTAGGTTGTTGCTTTTGTAATAACTCTCAAAAAATGTCTTTATAAAAATTTGAAAAGAGAATATTAACAAGTGGCAGTGGGCACGAAGGATGCTAGAACATCAAAAATTTATAAATTGTTGGACCCATCTTGAATAAAATCATATTTCCTCAGTTCTATCTGTGTTTTATTACTTTTGATGAAGAATAAGTTCCATAGATTCCAAAAAAGCAATGAAATGCAACTGGCATCAAAATCTAAATTACTGTTTTAACTTCAAAACAACATAACTTTATTACATTTAATTTATACAAGTGTTGATGCTGTGTTGTCCCGCAGGTATTAAAAAACAGAAATGAAATATATCTCCCTTCCAGGTATTCATCTTCTGGGGGATGATAAAACATATGTAACGAAGTAATTTTATAAGAGCTGAACACTGACAACTAGTAGACTAAGAAAAGGGCTCCTGTAGATGATACCTGAGTTTTGTTTTGAAGCCATTAATTATTCTTCCCCATGGAATTGCCAATGGGACTGATAACATATATTCTTATTGCTTCTATTTATGCTTATTGTAGAAATAAAACCATATTAAGTTAGAACAGGAAGTGATCAAAGAAGCCATCAGCTCAAATCTCTATTTTATAAGTTTGGGAACAGAGACCTAGAGAGGTTAAGTGACTTGTCCAAAGCCACAAAATTGAGTTAATAGGAGAAGTATGTATAGAATGCCAAACTCCTATCAAACTGGACTAATAATCCATCATACAACATTCCTGTTTTCCATGCTTTTAAACATTTGATTTGGAAGGACACTCAGACCCTCTTATTAGAAAAATTTGTGTCACCAGTGTTATATTAGAAGTTCCTAACTTGTCTAAGAATTCAATTCTTCTTGTTAAAAATTCCAGTGATTTATGGTCCCATGCTTATTGCTGGGCAGAGCTTCCATTTCATTGCTTTTTAAGTCTTTTTTGCTCTAAGTAAAATTGCTTCCTAAGAATACATTTAAAAATATATCTTGAATAACTTCTAGAAAGCTGGATTGAAATTGTACCTTAAAATTTGGCAGGCATATACCTAAGGACAGAATGAAAATTTCCTGTTTTCTTCAAAATTCTTTCCTCAATGGCTCTCCTAACTGGAAGAGTTGAAAATTTGAAAATGGAAAAATTTGGGGGGTAGGGTACAAAGCATAGTGAATTTTTTCCTGTTTATCTTTGAATAGAGATATTACATTGTGCCAGTTTTCTAGATACACTACTAGCCTATTCAAATAGCACAGTATAGTTTTTGTTGTTTATTATTTTTCAATTGTTTCATTTGTGTCTGGCTCTTCATGACCCTATTTCGAGTTTTCTTGGTTAAGATTCTGTTTTGGTTTGCCATTTCCTTCTCCAACTCATTTTACAAATGGGGAAAATGAGACAAATAGAGTTAAGTGACTTGCTCAGGGTCACACAGCTAACAAGTGTCTGAGGCTAGATTAGGATTCAGGAAGATAAGATTTCCTGACTTCAGACTTTGATACTCTATATATTGTGCCACCTATCTGCCCCAGTGTAGTTTAACTATCTATATTTTGCCAGTGTACACACACAGCAGTACAATTGATTTGATTAATCATGGAAGAACATCATATTAGTAAGTTGAAAGTATGTTGAAATTGAAGTAGTAATTTTGGGCATATTACCTTGCCTTTTTTGGACTTAGTTCCCTAATATATAAAATGAGGGTGTTGAACAATGTGATCTCTAAAGTGCTTTAGAGTTCTAAATTCATTGATTCTGTGTATTGATAAGTGGATGTTATTGACCATTATGTGTTATAAGAAGATATTTATTACATTCAGTGTGACCCTCAGACTTAATTTCAGAGTTGAAAAGAACTGTAGTCCATCCCCTGAAAGAGAATCAAATCTATAATATAGTAGTCATTGAATATTTGCATGAAGGTGTGTAGGGAGGGAAAACCAACTTTCTCATGAGACAGCTAAGTTATGTTATCAAAAAATATAAGTAATCTGAGTAGGGTCAAATGAAAGCAATTTGGGTGTTGAGGAAGGATAATGGGTAATTGGGGATTAATGTTATCAAAAAAGAATGTAAATAATCTGAGTAGGTCAAGGAAATGCAGTTTGGGTCAAAGGATAAATGGGGATATTAGGGTGATTGGAGGAGGAATGAAGGTATGGGAAGGTATATAGGAGGTAGGGGAAGGTATATATTGGAGATAAAGGAAATGGGCTGTGTAGGAGAGGCAGCTAAAACAGGTTTATTCCCAGAGGCTTGAGAAAGAGGATACAGGGAGGAAATTAGGGCCAGCAAGAAATGTTTAGGTTTGACTGGAGGGTTTCTCTTGTTAAGTTTCTTCAGTCTCCTTTGGGAGGAGTCCAGAGGTCCCCTCCCTGCCAGTCAAACTGATGGCTGGAGGAAGTCTTGAGGTAGGTACTTCCTGCCAAGATGGATGCCCGAGTTTTCTCAAGAAATAAAAGAAAATTATTTCTTAACCCTTGAGCCCCTGTCTTAATTTTTGACACAATGATTCACCACAGGGTTTGAATAGGTAACAAGAGGATTAATACCAGGGTCAGTCAGAAGGGGGGAGGGGGTTCAGGGTTTTCTAATTGCTGCTAGGGAGAGGAGTGAGGGTGGGGGATGGGTCGCAGAGAGGTTTAGACAGAGAGAGTCAGGCTCTCCCAGTCAGGAAGATTTGACTGCCTTTTAAGTAAAGTCTTTATCAAACCTAGGGGGAACTTATTTGAGGATACTCCAATTATCTAAAAAAAACTAAAACCCACAATGTCTAATCACCAAGCCCTCGCTTCCAACCAGAACCCAAAGGAAAAATCAAGGAAGGGGAGGGATTGAGATGGGAGATCAGGGAGAGGTCCAGAGAAATGAGATAGGTCCAAATTTCCCCAAAACAAAATAAGCACAGGCCAAGGCCAAAGCAATTAGGCCAAAGCCAAAAGGCCAAAGCGAAAGCCAGAAGGCAAAAGCCTCCTCCGTTGGAACTTCACCTCTATTTATAGCTTTAAGTTCTAACTGACTTTCTGAAGATTCTAAGATGTTTAACTGACTTTTTGTGACCGTTAGAAATTATAGAAGCAAAAAGTTTCTGTTAGCCACCTTGCATTACAGATTACCATTGGAAATTCTAATTGTTAGGCAGTTTTTCTGATTCCAAATCTAAATTTACCTCTCTGTAAATTGTTCTGCTTTTTGTGAAAAAGTAGAATCAAATCAAATCCATCTTCTACATTCAAGTACTTGAATATAGGTATCATATTCTACCCAAGTCTTGTCTTTAGGCTAAACACTCCTCATCCTGTCAACTATATGGCATGAACCTGAGGTGGTTTACTTAGTCTTTTTGCTAGGGAGATTAGGGCTAGACCCCTGAACTTTTCTTTCAGTATCACTTAGGAGAAGGAGTGGCTGTTATTTTTCCGACTCTATTTATCCATATATCTATATTAGAAATTTTCAGTCTTAAGAAAGTTAAATGGTTCTATACAAGTGCCAATGTGGCAAGTGTAAGTAAGAAACGTTTAGGTTTGACTGGAGGGTTTCTCTTGTTAAGTTTCTCCAGTCTAAGTTTTAAAAAACTTAGCAAATCTGCTAATATTAAGATATATGGTCAATGGATATGAAAAAATTGTTAAAAGAAGAAATGTATACTATCAAGACCATCTGAAAAGTTGTTCAAAATCATTGTTGATGAGATAAGTGCAAATTAAAACAATTTTGAGTAATTGCGTAATATGCATCAATTTGGCAAAGATAGTAAAAGATGGAAAAATGTGTTATTGGAGAGAGGCTATTGGAAGATAGGATAAAATGTATTGCTTATGGAGACATTTTATTTTTATTTATTTTTTAGCAATTACATATAATAACAAATTTCCACTTAAATTTTCTGAAGTTATATGATCCATATTGTCTCCCTCTTATTTCATTCCCCCTCTTGAAGCTGGCAAACAACTCAATCCAGGTTATATATGTATCATGCAAAACATATTTCCATATTATTCATTTTTGTAAAAGAATAATCAAATAAAACATAAAACCAAATAAATTAATTAAAAAATCACATGCTTTGATCTGCATTCTGACTCCAACAATTCTTTTTCTGGAGGTGAATAGAGTCCTTTGTCTTAAGTCCCTCAGAATTGTCCTAGGAGTAGCTAAGTCTACACAATTGATCATTTGTGGAGACATTTTAGAAACACTTATAATTATTCTAGAAAATTGTTCATATCCTTTGACCTTTTATAATTATATCCTAAGGTAGCTAATGACATCAAAAGACTCATATATTTTAAAAATAATCTGTAATGGCATTATTTATGGAAACAAAAAGCTAGGAAAAATATGTCCAGGAATTAAAGAAAACCTGATAAAATTATCATATGGCTATAATATATTTCTTCCGTCTGCAAAAAATCCTTCACTTTATCCTAAGGTTCCCTTTAACTCTTGTCCTATGTCTTCTCTTTTGTAGTCAAATACATAACAAAAGTTGAGTATGCATAAATATTTTCCCTTTGATTTCAGTCAATAAATATTATTTAAACACCTACTATCTTCCAGGCACTTTTCTAAAGTCTGGGGATACAATAGAAAAGACAATTCCTCACCTCAAGGAGCTTTATATCTAATGGTAGAAAGCAACATATAAAAAGAAGCCTAAAAGTATATGTGCAGGGAAAGGTACCCAGTTACAAGGATGAGAGGGGACAGGGAGGAAAGGAGTGTTGCTGGGTGGGAAATAAGACCCTGATTGCCTTACCCAAAAGGAGGCTCTGGGAGATATTTATTTTCCTTTATGCTCTCTAGTCAAAGGGAGGGGCTCAAGGTTCAGAGGGCACTTATGAGGCCTGAGATCCATGACTTAAATGATCTTGCAGGATAAAGAGATTTCTGGGACATCATGGAGAAGTCCACAGGAGTTCACTTCTCAGCCATTTCTGTTATGGCTTCTGATCTCAATCAACTTAAATTGTTCTCTCTAAAATTACCAATAAATTAAAAAAATAAGTTTTTATTGATGTCTTTTTACAATAAATCATCATAGTTTTCCCCTGTGTCCCTCTCTCTACCCCTTTCTGCCAGCCATCCTATAAAACAAATAGTATTTTTTTTTTTAAGAAAAAGAAGAGGAAAAAAAATCAACACAACTAAGCAATTTATTGTAAAAATCTAAAAACATTTTCCTCTATGAAGGGATATATTGGGAGTGCCTTATCTCTTTATTTAAGATTGTATTTTATCTTTATACTTTTGCTATATTCACTTTAAAAAATTTTATATTTTTAATTTTCAGTTCCAAATTCTCTTTTCCTCAACCCCTCCCCTACTCACTGATAAGGCAAGAAATATCATACCCATTATACATATGAAGTCATGCGAAACATTTCCACTTTTGCCATGTTGTGTGTGTGTGTGTGGGGGGAAAGCAAGAAAAATAGATAAGAAAAAGAATATATCTCCATCTGTACTCAGAATCTATTGTTTTCCCTCTGAAAGAGGATAGAATTTTTCATCATGAATCCTTTGGAATTTTTATAAATCATTGTATTAATCAGATTAGCCAAGTCTTCATAGTTGATTATTATTATAATATTGCTGTCACCATGTACAATGTTCTCCCTAGTTCTGTTCACTTCATTTTGCTTCAGTTTGTATAAGTCTTCCCAGGTTTTTCTGAAACCATCTCTTCATCATTTCCTTTTACAATAATATGTCATGACAATCATATACCACAGTTTGTTTAACTATTCTTTAAATTGATCTGCTTTGTTTCCAGTTCTGTGCTAACACAGCAAGTGCTGCTAAAAATATTTTATTTATATGGGTCATTGATTTTCTAATTGTGAAAATTTTGGCCTTTTCTTCATCCTCTTTCTTGATCTCTGTGTAGCTTTTGATAATTTGACCATGCTTTCTTCTCTGGATTTCCATAATACTTCTCTTCTTTCTTTCCTGCCTTTTTGGTGCTATCTTCTAGATTTTTTTTTTTTTTTGCTAGATTATCATCCATATGTTACCTCCGCCTTTAGTTATATGTTTCTTTCCTACATTTCTTTTTTTTCTTTTATGTCTGTGTTCTATCTCTAAGTAATTTCATCAGCTTCTATGGTTTCAACTTGGAAAGGGTTTTTTTTTTTTTTTTTTTTATCTTAACTTAATCAATCAAGTACTTGGAATGCTCCACCCTTTTAACTTGATCAGTCAGGAACTGAGAATTCTTTTGATAAAAGTTCACACCCTTAGAAGACAGAAGGTAGATCTGAGTGCCTGGCAAATTAAGAAACTTTAATTGATTCCTGAGATGTTTAGGGGAGAGTTGATGGGTGGAGAAAACTGAATAAGTGGGACCTCTGGTACCCTTGGCTCAGTCTTTGTGGCTCAGTCTGGTGTGGCTTAGCTTGATTAGGCATTCAATTCTGTGTTGGATTCATTCTGTGTTGGAGAGACTTTTGCAGAATTCCACCAGGAGATTGAAACCTGGAGGCTGAGACTGTCCCACTCATCTGGCCAAAGACTGGAACTTTGTTGGGGAGCAAGCTAGATTTCTTTGGAGCAGACTTAGACTGATAGGCTAGACCAGTGATGGGCAAACTATAGCCCACGGGCCAAATGCAACCCCCTGAAATATTCTAACCCACCATATGGCATTATTCCTAATCTGACGAATACAGTGAGTAGGATACAATACAATGACACTTTGAAAGAGTTGCCTTAGAAACAGACTGACAGATGAGCATTTCCTTTCTTTTGGCCCCCTCTTTAAAAAGTTTGCCCATCACTGGGCTAGACAATTCCCCTCTCACCTTTCTACATTTCCCTCTCTATACTATCTCTACCCTACTGTAAAAAGTTACTAAAGATACTAACAGTCTCATGACTTATGTTAAAATCATTATCTGGGATAAGATGGATACCACCTTGGCTGACAGGGATGGCATTTGAGAATTTGGAATGTTCCCAGATGCTGTGAGCCAGGGGCAGGAGTTGGTTGGCCCCACCCTATAAATGTCCACTAGGAACTACAGTTGAGGTCTCAGAACTCAGAGCTGAGACTTGAGCAAACTTCTCTCGGAGCAAGACCTAGGACAGAGGGAGGTGAAGGGTTGAAGAAGAAGAAGAGGGTAGGCCTGAACCTGACCCTGTAACTTGACTGAGAGAGAGCTAGTGATCCATCAGTATTATTGGTAGTAGAGCTGAGAGGATTTACAGATCATCAATCAACATCAATAGCCTTCTCTATTTTCTTGACTTGGCTGTGGCCAGGTCAGGTCAGAGTTATTGAGAGGGTGAAGACTTCCAGCCTCTACCAGAGTAGCAGTCTCCAGTCCTGATCAATGATTAGCTTAGTAGCCAAACAATATCCTTTCCCCATTAATAGTTAATACAGTGATTTAACAAGTACCTTCCTGATTGGTTATTCTATCACAGCCCTTGGGAAAGGAGAATCCAAAGCCAATCAAAAGCTTATTAACAATTAATCCAATCTCAGGTTGGGCCTAGGGAGGTTAACCATCTATCTAACCTTTCAAGGGGTCCCAACCTGGGCAACTGTTAGAAGGAAGCAATGACAGGCTTAACCAACCAAGCCTGTAAGAGAGAGAAGAGGAGGGATAGATTATATCAATAGCTATTGTGGGTGTTCCTCCTTCACCAACTATAGCTGGTTTAGGCCTTGGGCACCTAATCCCTCCTTCATCCATAGTATTCCTAAAATCTACATACCAACCAATTTCTAATATCTAGAAGGAAGATCTATAGGGAGATAGTAGTATTAATAGGAGGAGATACAAAGAAAGAAGAACATATATCTCCTCTCTTTTCTTTTTAACACTTAAGAGTTAATTTTTATAAATGGTGACCACAACTTTTAAAAATTCTTATATTTGTCAAACCCATTTTAATTATTACACAACTATCTATATAGCTCACTCCAAGATCTATATATCTAGGTCTGGTTTCCATTCTAAACTCCAGTCCTGTATCAACAATTGTGCATTAGATATTGCTACTAGATATCCTATTGACACCTGCACCTCAGCAGGTCAAAAATAGCCCATTATCTTTTTCCTTGAATATCCATTTTCCTTCCTAACTTATTTGTTTCTGTCAAAGGTACCACTATTCCTTTAGTCACACAGATTTTCAGTCTAAGAATCACCCTCTTCTCTCTTCTTCCTCTTATTTCTATATTCAAAGGAGTTGCCAATTCTTGTTGATGTTATCTCCACAGTAGCTTTTATATCTGTACTGTTTTCTCTGCTCACAATCCATTATTCAATTTCTTTCTCAAACTATTGCATTGGTTTCCTAATAGGTTATTCTGGCTAAAGTCTCCCATCTTTACGTAGCTGCCAAAATGATACCCCTAAAGAAAACATTTAATTGTATCATTTCTCTCTTCAAAAAACTCTAGTGACTTTCTTTTGTTTCTAGGTTAAAATATAGACTCCTCTGCTTGGCATGTAAAACTTTTTACAGTCTGGCTCCAACCTACTTTTCCAAGTATTTGCTAACCTTTAATATATATATATATATATATATATATATATATATATACACACACACACACATATATTTATTTAATTACATTCAAACTGTCGTATTTGTTGTTCCTGACACTGAATATTCCATATCCCCATTCCCTTGCCTTTGCACATCTCCTTGTACTAACCCATGCCTGGGATGAACTTCCTCTTCACTTCCTTAGACTGCTTTGATCTCTGCTCAGTTTAAATACTGTCTCCTATTATTTTGTGACCTGCCCTGATCCATGAAATTACATTGCATTTTCTTAGTATATATTTTGTATTTATTTATGTGTACACATCTCTACTAGTAGAGTATGAGTTACTTGAAGGCATATAATGCATTTTTTCATTTTTGTTTTTGCATACCCATCACATTGACGGTTTTAAGAAATACTTGTTAATAGATTAATAGAATGTCACTATGCTTCAATAAAAGACAATAACCAGAAGTCAGAGAAATGTCTAAAGACAATTATATTGATGTGATGCATAACAAAGAAAAGAGAGGTAAAATCCAATATACACAATGATTATAAACAATGCAAATAAAAGTATCCTTTTATTTATCTTTAAAGGACTAGGAAAATCAGGTCTCATTTACTTGACAGGATTAGTTGACACTGTTTCTGCCAAGGTCCTAAGTTTTACCATAATCCTTTCTTACTGTTAACATTTGGCAAGTTATGAAAGTGCATAGTGACATATATTGATAATCACAGTCATGCTACTAAGTGATTTGGTTTAACTGGGGGAATACCTTTCAAGGAGAGGTTTATTTGGGTGTTTGCTTAGGAAATGTCTTTTGGGTCAAAATAAAATGTATAAATTAAAAAACCCCAACAACTTTGAACCCTTACCTACCTGAAGTCTTTTAATATGAAAATTCTATCTATTACTATTCTATTGGTTTTTACAGAAAAAGTCTATTTTAGGTGGCCCAAAGTGATAATTTTGGGGAACTATAATAAAAACACCAATGTAAGAGGGATTTTGGCTTTAAATTTAGTAAGAAATAAAAGTTTTCAGGACTGAGTAACAGTTGAGTAAGACTTTAATAGTCTACCATCTCCTTTTAAAAGTTTAGTGTGCTCTAGTCCTCCCTGTAGCTAAAGTTTAGATTTCTTGGCAGCCACTTGCAGATGAATATATGAATCATCTCCAGTTGGTGATTATTCAATATGTAGAATGAGGATATAATGAATTTTTATTCTTTAACATTGTGTATATCTACCTAAATGTCTCATCTGTGTTTTCAAAGGCTGAGTCATTAGTGAAGTGGGATGTTGATCAATTGTTTAGGTAAAAATTTCAATTTTTAACTTGCTAAAGGCAAAGCTTTGTTTTCCTGGAGAAAGAAGATATTTGAGATTATTTCTCTTCATAGGTAATGTGGAAGCAACCCTTTACTGTTGTTCAGTTCTTTTGGTCTTGTCAGACTCTTTGTTACCCAATTTGGATGAGGTTTTCTTGGCCAAGATACTGGAGTAGTTTACCATTTCCTTCTCAACTCATTTTACAGTTGAGGACCCTGAGGCAAACAGGGTTAAGTGATTTGCTTAGAGTCACACAGCTAGTGTCTGAGGCCAAATTGAACTAAGGAAGATAAATCTTCCTGAATTCAGGTCTGACACTTTACTTACTATGCCACCTAACTGCCCAGGAAGCCTCCACTTTTTCTGAGGGAAAGAAAAAAAAAGATTCCCTCAGTCAGACCTTTCTTGTAATTAACTGAACTTGTGAAATTGGATATTTTAAAGGTTCTCTTTTTTGCTCAGATTTTAGTATAATTAATGTTTCTCAGACTTTTTCACTCCTGGAATTAAAGAATTTCATTTCCATAGAGCACATTGTTTGAGGTTGATATCTTTCATATGTGGTCCCCAATGTTTAATTGTTCATGCTTGTCAATTTTATCCTGAGGATCTCTAAAAAATTAGTTCAAGGGAAAGAAATAAAAGCATCTTCCTTTTTAAAAAATATCTTATTTTTCCTCAATTACATGTAAAAACAATTTTTTAACACTCACTGCAAAAAAATTTCAGTTCCAAATTCTTTCCCTCCTTCCCACTTCTCTTCCACTTTCTCACTCTTCCCTTTTTCCTGAGATGGTAAACAATCTGATATCCATTCTACACGTGCAATCATATAAAACATTTTTCTATATTAGTCATTTTGTTGTAGAGATCCCAAATTTAAAAAAAAAGAAGAAAGAAAAGAAAATACAGTATGTTTTGGTCTCCATTCAGATTCATTAGTTCTTTCCTGGAGAACAGGTGGCATTTTTCATTATGAGTCTCTGGGATTGTCTTGGATCACTGCATTTCTGAGAATATTACTATCACTGTATACAATATTCTTTTGGTTCTTTTTACTTCACTTTGTGTCTGTTCATACAAGTCCAGATTTTTCCAGGATCATTCTGCCTATCATTTCTTATAGCACAATAGTATTCCATCACAATCATATACTACAACTTGTTCAGCCATTTCCCACTTGATGGACAACCCCTCAATCTCCAGTTCTTTGTTATTATAACAAGAGCTGCAATAAATATTTTTGTACCAATAAATCCTTTCCTTTCCTTTTTTCTTTAATGATCTCTTTGGGAAACAGGCCTAGTAATGGTATTGCTGGATCAAAGGGTACATACAGTTTTAGAGACATTGGGCATAGTTCCAGATTGTCCCTCAGAATGGTTTGATCAGATCACAACTCCATCTCTGATCCATTAATGTTCCAATTTTTCTTCATTCCCTCCAGCATTTGTTATTTTCCTTTTATGTCATATTAGCCAGTCTAATAAGTCTGAGGTAGTACCTTAGAGTTGTTTTAATTTGCATTTCTCTAATCAAGAATTATTTTGAACATTTTTTCATATTTTAGCCAGCAAAAAATGAAATACTGAGGGAATGTCTGATCTTCTGACCCTATCTATTCAGTAAGTAATGCATGCCAATTGCCCAACAAATTGGGACCAAGCCCTTTCCTCAGTTTAGGGTTGAACCCTGAAGATAGAGGGAGACAGACTTTTATACAGCAAAAACAATCAACAAAATAAGACCAGTTAATTAAAAGGAAACAATACAACATTAGGTAATCTGATTTCTAATTGGATGAAAGATTAAGGAATTTTCAAGTTGATTAAAAGGGAATTCTTTGTTCTCTTTGAGTTTACACTTGTGAAAGGGAATCCTTTATTCTCT
Organism: Gracilinanus agilis; assembly: GCF_016433145.1. Lineage (NCBI taxonomy): Eukaryota > Metazoa > Chordata > Mammalia > Didelphimorphia > Didelphidae > Gracilinanus > Gracilinanus agilis. Next base: position 183,498,794 of record NC_058130.1, on the reverse strand, counting down.
TTGACTAGTTGGAGCTAACACTTTGGTTGATAATAACTTAAGTACCCCTACTTAGTACCTCTCTAGACAGGATTGACTCTCCTTTGTCCACCTTTTGATTGAATCAACAAAAGCTTGATGGAGGAGCTCACAAACCACTTAAGAGAATTCACACCCTCAGAAATTCAATCAGCCTGGAATCTGTGAACCCTTTTGATAAGTATTCACCCTCCTGAAGGTAAGAACTGGTTCCCACAAAAACTGCCTTCTGGGCAGTGCTAGACAATTTGGAAGTTGTGATTGGCCCCTTTGAAGAGGGGCAGAGACAAGAAGCCACAATAAAAGGCCCTGAATTTCTGGGACTAAGAAAGTCAACTTTGGGAAGGGGAGAGTGAACAGTTGCAATTCCCTGAATTCAGGAAAAAGGTATCCCACTCCTAAATTATCTGTAAACAATCAAAGGAATGTGGAAACAATAACTGATTGACCAGCATGAGACCACTTTTTAAATAAAATATATGGGTCATTTGAGAAATACAATTATGAGAAAACTCCTTATATCAATCTTAGAGTGTAATTGCATTTCTGGTCAATAAAACCAAATTCCTTGTTTAAGGGTCTCTAAATAGCAGGCACACTAAGTGGTCCAGTTTCCCAGACACACAGGACTAGATTCAAACAGTGCAATAACATTTTCTCCTAATTCCCACAACTGAATAAACTTTTCTCACAAGACAGAATTTGGAGTAGGTCATAATTGAATAGAAAGGTAACTTAACTAGCTCTAGAACTGAGTCACAAGATGGAGTTAGTATGGTTCATTCAGTTCTCACAATTAACCACTTGTTATCTTCTCACAATTTGGCTATAAATGGTTTTAATTTCTTCATCTTAAAACAGCCAGTTCATATCCTTTGGCCATATGAATTGGAGAATGACATTTTTTTTTTATAAATTTGACCTAGTTCTCTATAAGTTTAAGAAATGAGACTGATTAGAGATATTTGCTGTTAAAAAATTTTTTTTCCCACAGCTTTCTACTTTCTTTCTAATCTTGGTTGCTTTGGATTTGTTTTTACAAAACTTTAAAAATTTAACATAATCAAAATTATCCATTTTATATCCTATAATGTTCGCTATCTCTTGTTTGGTCCTAAATTCTTCCCTTATCCAAAGATCTGAACAGGTAAACTATTCCTTGTCTCCCCAATTTGTTTATGGTATCACCTTTTTTGTCTAAATCATGTTCGTTTACTTTAAATCAATGTAAAATATGAGATGTTGGTCTTTTCCCAGTCTCTGCCATGCCATTTTCCAAATTTTCCCAGCAATTTTTGGTCAAATAGTGAATTATTGTCCCAAAAGCTTAGATTTTTATTTATCAAATGGTAAATTACTCTGGACATTTATTACTAGGTATTATGTGCTTGATTTATTCCATTAATCCACCATGCTATTTCTTAGCCAGTACCAGATTATTTTGATGATTACCATAAGAATATCTTTCTTAAGAAAATCAATATAACTATTTAAAATGAACATATTTAAAACTCTTTGAAGAGACCATCATCTTTGTATTCTCCAAGAGCCTAGCAAAGTGCCTTGCATGTTAACAGGTGGTCAAGATACATTTATGGATAAAACAAATACTGTTTTAATTTTGTTGTAGGATCATAAATATCAATAAAGCTCTTTCTCTGATGGTAGAACATTTTTGTACTTTTTTTTTAAGCTTCTAGACCAGGGGTCTGCAACATATGGCTCTTGAGCCATATCTGGCTCTACCTCCCGACCTACCCGTCCAGGCAGAGCCCCAGGATGTGTCCCAGGGGGCCCTTCAGTCCCCCACCCATATTCCAGCGCTTTCCACCTCCATCCTCCTCCTTCTGCAGGCATTTATGGCTCTCACTGCCAAAAAGGTTGCCGACATTGTTCTAGACAATGGTAGCTTATACTCTTCTTGGCTAGATAATTCTTAATTCCATTCAGTTAATCAAGTATTCATTAAATATCTGCTCTGGGCAAGCTATTGTAGTAGGTTTTGAGGTGACAAAGACAAAACAAATATCATTGTGTTCCCTGAAGTTAATATTCTATTGGGAAAGCACACTATTTACCCAGATAAGTAAGTAAAAGATAATTTGTGAAGGAAGAGAATGCATAATAACTAGGGGGATCAAAAAAGGTTTCTAGTAGGTGACACTCTAGCTTTTTAGTAGGAGGCTTGAAATAAAATAGGAATTCTAAAAGGTAGAGGTGAAGAAGGGATGCACTGTAGTCACTCAAAGACATGGGGTTTTGCCAACCTCTGGTAATAGTAAGTAGATCATTTTGTCCAGAATTTAGTGTGTATGCTGGGAAATAACAGTAAAGATATCTGGGAGGGTATACTGGAGGTAGATTATAAAGGTCTTTAAATGTCAGAAAAATTTATATTTTGTCCTAGAAGCAATATTCTTTTTTTTTTTTTAAAACCTTTACCTTTCATCTTAGAATCAATACTCTGTATTGGTTCTAAGGTAGAAGAACAGTAAGGGCTAGTGTAAGAGGGAGCTTTTAGGTATTTATAGATATATATTTAAGGTGTGGCCACCAGGAATCAATGATTCAGATTGATTCCATAATTTAAATAGACCCAAGTCAGGATCGGGTTTAAGGTAATTTATTTACAATTAGGAAGGGTAGAAGGTAGGGAAATAGAGAGTGGGAGAGGCTAGTCCAGACCTGCAGAGGCCCGGACAGAGAGAGAGAGGGTTAAAAGGCTAATTAAACTAAATTACACGCCACAAGACCTTAGCAATCAGAGAGACAAGAGCCTACTTAAGGTAGAGTCTGAAAAACGCCAAGGTAGGTTAAGGAAATCAGCCTAACTTGCCCACGTGACAATTCAGAGTGGAAGCAGCCTGAGGTCTCAGCTGAGATGCTGCAGCACCAAGTTCAAAGCAGGAACTGCCCCAATAGGAAGTAACCAACATACTTGAAGAGATAGTGTCTCTCATCACTTCCTGTGGGTCCACCTCTAATTCAAGTGGACAAATGGCAGCCTCTACATTGATTTGGACTGCCCTTTGGGCAGTCCCTTGTTCTTGATTTGTTACTTATTGTCACGTGTGGGTAACTCATCTCCCCTCCCCACTAAGGGAGGTGGGGATGACATCATCTCTGATAGTAGAGTTTTGACCATGAATGGGCTTAAGCTAATTCTATTCACACACTAGGCAATGTGGGTTAAGTGACTTGCCTAGGATAACACAGCTAGGAAGTATCTGAGGCCAGATTTGAACCTAGGACCTCCCATCTCTAGGCCTGACTCTCAATCCACTGAGCCACCCAGCTGCCCCCTTCCTGAATATTCTTGAGCAGAGAGTAATATAGTCAGAACTGCCCTTTAGAAAGATTATTTTGGTGGCTCTTTATAAAATGGATTAGAAAGGGCATTGGAAACAGGGAGAAAATCAGGGCACTATAGCAGTAATTGTTGAGAGAACAGGAACCAGGCTGGTGGCTGTGTGATCGTAGAGAAGAAATAGATCTGAGGTTGCTTAGGTCTTGGCACCTGACAGAATGTGGGAGAAGAGAGAGAGAGAGGAAAGAATCTAAGGTGTTTCTAAGGTAATGTGCATTGGTGACTAGATGGATGGATTGTTAATACTGCGTTCTAGATGCCTATGAGACCAGGAAGTGGTAATGTTGAGCAGGCAGTTGGGGATCTCAGACTGCATAGTGTTCTGGAATGAGATTAGGGGTGCATATGCAGATTTTTAAAGGCTTACTGGAGGGCAGAGTATATACCTCTTTTCTATTCCTAGCACTTTGGTACCTCACAGATATTTTTAGAATTGAATTGAATTGAGTCTTACCTGTGTAGCCTCTGTCCAGAACTGACCCTCAGCTATGACTTCTGTATTATTTTTTTGGAAACCTTTGATGGGAAAAATCAGAAGAAAGCAGTGTTTTGTTTTGTTTTTAAATGGGCCTCTATATTTTAGGTATATTTTATGGTTTGATTTTACTTCCTGCATTTAAAAAATTTCCCATACCTTAAAAATTTCCATACCTTAAAAATTCCATACTTTAACACTTTTTTTCATGGGCCCAAATATGATGAGATTTGTATTGTATAATAGAGCCACCCAAATGGGTGGTATTTTGTAGACTGAGATATCTTCTAGTCATCGAGGCTTCCCAACTTGTATTTTTGGCATATTATTTATGCTCTAAGTTCTTAATGGGAAAGTTTTGATCACCTACACTAGGCATTATACTATCATTCCTTTTTTTTTATACATACAGTAATTGGGGAGGGGCAAAGGGAAGAAAATCTTGAATTGAATGCTTTTCTTCAAGAAGAGAATAAACATGTCTCAATTTATTCAGGTTTTTAAATGTTAGGCTAATAAAAAAATGATGTGAACTCAAGTCTAACTCTAAGATTCTAGTTGGTGGGTGTTGATTTTTCCCCCAGTGATACTGATGGGTAAGTAATATAAAACAGAAGGACCATTGCTTTCTTTAAATTACTGTATAAAATAGCATTATAATGTCAATCATGTTCATTCTCTCTGAGTATATAAAAGGGGATGGAGTGGCATAGAGTATTATCTGTCCTTTGTGGTTTTCCTCTTAAGTGATCTGGGACTGGACTTAGTAGAAGGGGAAAATTAAGGCAGCTTCAGACAAGACTACCCTGTGTTTGTGGTCTCTTGCTGACAACAATTGATTTTACTTTTAATTCCACTTTCCCAAGTAAGTTGAAAGGAAACTACATCTGGGAGAGTTTTCAGACTTTTCTTTCAAAAACCTGCAATAGTCAAGTTGTTGACCTTAAATGTAATCAAATGATTACTTGATATGAAAAGCTGAAAGTCTAAGGAGGGAATGTTTTTTAAATTCATGAAACTTAATGTTTTTCATTTAATGCTTTTCATTTAAAACTTAGATATAATTTATTAAGCTCAGTTTGAAATATTTAGGAGATCTATTTGTATTCCCTTCAGAAGGAATATGATTAAAAGTAGGAGGTATAGGGCTTCTTAGTTTCTAAGAAAACATTAGAATGTGACTAAGAACTAAATCATTTCAGGATTTATGTATTTGTAATGAATTCTGTGCTTTATGGTAAACAGAGCAATAAATGTAAAAGCAACTCTTGAATGTGAAATACAGTTTTTGGTTTTATAGTCTAATGACTATGCCAAAATTCTGCTCTGTAAATTTGACTCAAGATGACCCTGGAGGGCAGCAGTAATCCCCAGTAGCCCCAAACTTGTCTTTTTTGAAGGCAAGAGGTAATTACTATTATCAAAAAAGATAAATCTTGTTTAATACTAGGAACTATTCTATTTAGCTTTTGAGTAGCTATGACTAGGAAATGAATAGATTTGCCTCAGACGTGAAGAGAGATTGGCTCATACCTGAGGTGCATTTTCCCCTCCCCCTTAACCAATTTTTGTTTTTTAGGAATGTAGAACCTCCTATGATGTCTATGTAGTGTAAAGCCCCAAGTTGAGCAGGGAAAAAGGAGACCTGGGTACTTAGTGGGTACTTGGGTCCTTACTGTTGATATTCAAGAATCATGTGATGGTATTAGGCTAGAAGAACTCTTTTATGGAGCTTTGGTGCTCCAAACTACAACCATGGCATTCAAGATCTAAAGTTGGGAGGATGTTTCATGTTCAGCTAGTCCAAACTATTTATATTACAGATGAAGAACTCAAATAATGGGTAGAATTTATAGAGAAGAAGTAATTTCCAAATATTAGAGCTATCCCAAAGCAGAACAAACTGACTTTGCAATGTCAGAGTGGTATGTTGCTACTGTTGAATTGGGAGCCATATGACTCAGCTTTTAACTGGTTGAATGACTGGGCAATTCACGTTTCCTCAACTTCTTTGTGAGGAGATTAGATGATTTCTAAACTTTTCTGATTTTCACATATTTACTTAGTCTTTTGTGGAAATGAAAGCCTGCTGCCAAGTACCCTCTATTTAATATCCCTTCAAAAACTTTAAGGAAATTATTGTCGCCATTGAGGCTTTTCTTTTTCTATAAAATAGCCTTAGTTACTTTGGTCTTTCTTCACAAGTTGTATTATCCAAAAATTAAATTGTTTTCATTTCATTGATCTCTTTTCAATTTATTTATAGTTGGCCAAGTTCTCAAAATGGTTATAGGCTTCTGCTTAAAGACCTCATTGTTACAATATATTTCTGTATCTTGGTACCATGCTTAATTTTCAAACACCTATATTATACTATTAACACAGATTTTACCTTTCCATCCTTTATGACTTCTCAAATCTTTTTCTTAAGGGGTTCTGCAGGGTGAGGTACTCTTACATTTAATTTTTTGTTAATTTCTTCCTTTAACTTGAAAATTCACTTTGATATATAATCCTACCTTATCATCTGACTAGCTAGTTTAGTGCCATTTTGAAAACTATCCCTATTGTAAAACAAGAATGTATATTATACAACCATATAATTTACAATTAAGGTCATTAATGTCAATAATAAATTCAGGAACTAAAAATTGAATTTCTGGGGATAGTCATATCACTATTGTTATTAATTTCACATTTTACCTGTATTTTTATATATGTTTATTCACTCTGAGTTTTGTCGGGGCAGGTGCCATATCGTTTAGTACTTCCTCTTGTCCTTTTTTCTCTTAATGCCTATCTATAGTAGACACTCAGTAAATATTGAATAAACATTGAACAAGTGCATAAATTATCAGAGGCATTAAACAGACTTGGGTCGAGAACCAGCCTGATTGTAATTTTATTCAATAAGTCCTTTGATGGCAGTGGACTTTGTTTTTCAGGTTGCATTTTCTTGATTCTTTCGCCATTATATCTGGCTGTGGGAAGAATATAGAGGAGGAAAAGGTCAAGACATGTACACAATTTCTGATATGAGTTTTAAAATTATGTTACATATAGGGCCAAAATGGTATAATGTGAAAAGCACAGAATTAGGATTCAGGTGACTTGAATCAAATCTGTAAACCAAATGTGTGACCCTGAGCAAATTTCTCTACCTTTTTGATCCTCAGTTTTCTTATTTGGAAAAAGTGAATGTATTGAGATAGATTATCTTGGAAAGTAGTACCTTTCCATTTAAAAAAATTGTATTCTGTGAATCTGTCTTTAGCAGTGTAATCTGGATGAGCATTTATCACAAAATTGAATATTGAAGGATACAAAGCACAAAAAAACATTACAAGTTCCTTCACCTTACAGTTAGACTAACACAATAGTCTCCCAATATGTCTCATTGCTTTCATGATCTTTTCTTTTTAGTTCATCTTGTGCTCTATCACATATCACATACTTCTTAAAACACCATTGTCTACCATTTGGTCCAAGCTGACATTTTGATTCTTATCTTCCACTTCTCTCCTGTATAAACCTTGTTCTCTGGTCAGATTAGTCTACTCCCGTGGTTCCCAAACTTTTTTTGGCCTACCACCCCCTTTCCAGAAAAAATATTACTTAGTGCCCCCTGTCAATACTATCACCACCCCCTTACAGTTATTCACCACCCCCAAATGCACCTGTGGCCATCACCTCTCTCCCTAGATCGCTGCAGCACCCACCAGGGGGCGGTGGTGCCCACTTTGGGAATCACTGGTCTACTCATTCTCTGGATGTCATTAATCCCCATCTCTGCTCAGAGTATTCTAGCTCATAGAATTCTTTCCTTATCAATGTCTATCTGAGTCTTATCCATTCTTCAAGTTTAATAAATTTTCAGTGAATGAACAAGTTACAAGTATTTATTCAGTGCCTACTATTTATATTCCTGGAAACAATAGAGGAAACCAGCATAAAACTCAGTATTTTACTTTAGGGAGCTTACAGTCTAGTTGGTATCTTTCAGTTCAGCTGACACTTATCTTAATAATTATGATAAATATTTTATAAGACAATGTGCCAGGTCCTGTGGATATAAAGACAAAAAAAAATAATTCTATGTTTACATTGCACAGTGGATGGAGGGCAGGATAGAGTTTAGCCTCATATAAGCCAGTGGTGTCAAATAGAAACTAATCTGTGAGTTATTTTTGACTTAGAAAATCACAACCTAACATTTTCTGTGTTGTATTATATTTTTATTTATTTTGTTAAACACTTCTCTATTACGCTTTAATCTGGTCCACATTTTGGGACTCTGACACCTCTGATGTATAATACATAAAGATTTAAAAATTGATATAAAACAATACACACTTATTTCAACTGATAGAATGTTAAGAACTGGAGAGTCAAGAAGAGCCTTGTTATGAAGGTGGCATCCACATTATCCTTTGAAGTAACTAGGAATTCTACCACATTTAAATGAGGAGGTGCATTCCAAGTGTAGTTAACTATTTGTGCTGGGAAAATTGAATGACTTGTTGATTTGTTGATATCATGGCTAAAAGGATGGAAATAAGGTAGACAATCCCCAGAAGATAACGCAGTATCTGCTAATGGCCATGTCATTTATATAGATATTACATGTTATTTAAAGAGAATAATTAAACTGGAATTGTTAAGGGAAAGTTTTCTGAAGAGTTGGGACACATTGAATCTTGATGGTAGGGTTGATTCTTTTTTAAAAATAAGTTTTTATTGATGTCTTCTGTTTCATATATCACTCTAGTATCCCATGCATTTCTCTCTTGACTTTTCCCACAGAGCCATTCTATATAACAAATAGTATTTTTCAGAGTGACAAAAACATCTGCACTACTCATAGATACATTGAAAAAAATCTGAAAACGTGTAATTTGTAACCCCCTTTGTTCCTCTCACCACCATAAAAGAATATATTGGAGGTATTTTCTCATATCTCTTCATTCAAGCCCTACTTGATCTTTATAGTTTCATTGTATTCATTTTCAATTTTTTATTTTTTACATTGTTTTGTACATTTCCTTCTTCAGTGCATTTTATAGATGAAGAAACTGCCTTAAGTGACCTTCTCAGGGTCACACAGCTAGTTAAGTGTCTGAGGTTGAATTTGAACCTAGGATTTCTTGATTCCCGGCTCTATCTACTATGTCACGTAGCTGCCCTAACTGCATTAGTGTGTCTCTAATTCCATGACTCTTCCACCATTGACTATTGCTGGTTTTGGTCATTTCCCTAATTTATATGGTGTGAAGCGAAAGTCATTTTGGATTTCATTTCTTTTATTTTTAATGGTCTGGAATATTTTTTCATGTGGTTGTGACTGCTTTGCAGTTCTTCTTATGAGAACTATGTCTTCATATTTTTTGATCAGTTGGGGAATGGGCATCCATCTCTTTTTATTGTCCCACCACTACTCTAGTAAAACCTCTCATACTCTCATATTTAGACAATCTCCGTGGTCTCATAACTGAGCTCCTGCTTTCCCCTTCCAAACAATCCAACATTTTATTATCAGATTAATGTTAAAACATCACTTTAATTATGTCACTTACCTGCTTAAAAACTTTTAATGGCTTCTCATTGTCTATGAATAAATCCAAAATCCTAAGTCTTTCTGCTTTCTGGTCCTAACCTAAATGTTGGATATTATTCCTTAACAATTCTCTACATAAGTCTTTAGCACCAGCCATATTAATCTATTCATTATCTCCCTATACTTTATTTCTGCTAACATTTTTATGTGCTCATGGATTTTTCTCTAAATGTTTTTAATCTTTCAAGGCCCTTTTCAAGTTAACTTCCTCTATGAAGTCTTTCTTGATACCTACAACCTAAAATGAACTCCTGCCTTTTAACATCTATATTGACCATTTAGCATTTACTCCTTTGTTTTATTTCCTTATATGTTTAGACCTCATCTATGCCAACCAGTTGCTCCTTTTGAGGACAGCAACTGTATATAATTTTGTATTCTCACAACTCAGTTGAAATTCAATAAGAATTTGTTGCTTCTAGAACAATTCACTATATTATATGGCTTCTATTGGGCAGGAATGGTCTTTATGTAGCAAGGCAGAGCAGTGAATAGTGCTATATAGTTAGGAAAATCCAAGTTCAAATATAGCTTCAGACATAACTAGCCGTATAACCTTGGGTAAGTCACTTAACTCTGACTCAGTTTCCTCAATGTAAAATGGGAATATTAATAGCACTTTCTCCCAGGGTCACGAGGATCAATTGAGATGATATTATTATAGTACCTGGCACATATTAGGCACTTTAGAAATGTTTATTCCCTTCTCCTTACTTCTTTTAGGACCTGATGAGGTGGTGACATAATAGAATTTGAAATGATAGATATGGAAATATTTCTTTTTAAACCCTTTCCTTCTACCTTAAAATCAATACTGCTTATTGGTTCCAAGGCAGAAGAGTGGTAAGGGATAGATTATGAGGGTTAAGTAATTTACCCAGGGTTATATAGCTAGGAAGTATCTGAGGCTACATTTGAATTTAGGACCTACCTTCTCTAGGCCTGGCTTTCAGTCTACTGAGTTAACCCCCTCCTCACCATGCTTTTAATAACTAGCATTTGCATAGTACTTTAAAGTTTGCCATATGTTTAACAACATTATCTAATGTAATCCTTACAACAACCTTGGGAATTTGGTTCTATTATCCCCATTTTATAAATGAGAAAAATAGACAAATGCAGGATTTACCCAGGATTATGCAAATAGTAAGTATCTGATGCAGGATTTGAACTCAGGTCTTCTTGACATTAGGTCCAATGCCCCATCCCTTGTTCCTCCTAGCTTCTTTTAAAAATTAAAATTCTATTAATGTAGATAGGAGAAATTAGTAACGCTGCTTCATTCCAATAATAAAGAAGTATCTGTCTACTACAGACAAAAAAGTAATGTTTTTCTATCCCCCGCAAATGTTCATTTGCCTAGAATGACCTCAGAGAAGGAACTGTCCAATAATTTAGCAATTTGGTTTCTGTATTTTGCTTCTGCTATTAAGTGGCTATTAGCAGATGGCAGGTAAAGAGATGTGTTATTTTCACTATTAGTCCCAGATATCCATGACCTTTCTCTGTGGCTTGTGAAGTGCACTATTTGAAAGGTTATGTGTCAGAAGAAATGACTTCTCATTTTAGAAAATGGGACATGTCTGCTTGGTGGAAAAAATGTTGCAGTTGTCTAGTTTCTCTTTCGTGGAAATATGCTGTTGCTAATTGGGCTGGATTGGAGGAAAAAGGCCTAAGTTTGTGTAATATGAGCAGACTGTTTTATGTATCACTGATCTCAAGCACAGTTCAAGATAGAATGTTACATAGTACACTTAAGTGCTATTTTTTAAACATGATGTTTTTACCTGGTTTGCTTACACATTTTCACATATCTTCTCTGCCTAGTAGTCAAACCACATATGTCATTATGTCTGCAGTACAAGAAGAAATCTACCTTCCATTACTCCAGTAAGCACGCTTCACTGACAGTTTGAGAATGCAATTCAGGGAATATCAGTCCTAGATTATAGAGCTCATAAGTCATCATTGTAGTGCCAAATTCCAATAATAATTCCAATAATTGAAAATTGAATTCGGAATGAAATTTAAACAGTTGAATAATTAAAAAAAATTAATGCCTGACTAGTGAAACCCTTAAGCCTCCAGCATAATTTGATTTTTTACCTTTTGGTCTGTAAAGATTTAATAGGTAATTAGCTTAATTAATAGTAGATTTTAGCCAGAAGTAAGATTAAAGAAATAGTTTAATATCTTTCCTTTAAGCAGCCAGAGAATTCTGAGTGTGTTAGAGGTAGAGGATTCCCAGAGACCCTTAGGAAAAAAAACGGTTGGTCAAAGAGCTTCCTTTTTGGGGAATGGTGTTTAGGGAACTGCTTCTGAGCAGTTTGGAAGATTTGGTGGTAGATAACTTGGGTAACATTCTGATATTGGAGAAGGTTGGAAAAATAACTGATCAGATAGAAGAGGAGTGGTTTGCAGTTCTCTGGAACTCCACCAGAGGGAAGTAGAGAGCAACATCTGAGAGGGAGGCTGTCTGATACCTGACAGGCAGAATTGATCTCTAGCTGGAGAGAGACAGAGAAAGCTACATTGAATCTTTGAAGCTACAATATAAAGAAAGAAGTTTATATATTAGGATAAGGTAGACAGATAAATTTATATATTAGCAGAAGGTAGACAGATAAATTTTAAGGAGTATCACCCTTGGTGATCACAAAGACTTCCCTTGTAGGAAAGTGGGATCTGGGTTGTTATTTAGACATCTTAGATTAGGGTAAATAGATCAATAATCAATATATATCCTACCTTTCTATTTTCCTTTTCCTTTCCCTGTTCTTTGAACTAGTTTAATAAATAGGGTTTTTTATAACCAGTCTCTAGTCGATCTCCTCAACTGCTAATCCAGCCATCTCCTCAACTGGCAACAACTGAATCTCCATATTAGCTATATTCTATTAATGTTTATTGATATCTATAAATACTAGGTCAATTTCCAACATAACAAGACCTTGGATATGGATGGCTAGCTTAGGGTACCAAGTGGCATACAAATGAGTATCTGTCTATGGAATCTAGGATCACTGATTTTTATTTAACACTTTCCAAATTGTTATGCCACAGCTGTGTTAGTATTTGGCATCACTGCCTTTTGAGAATGCATGCTATAATGAAAGGAGGACTAGATTTTTCAGACCTGAGTTCACATCATTGTCTTGCTTCCCTGCATGAATCATTTACTATATCTGAATTAAATTTTTCTTTTCTTTTTAATGAGACCATGAGACTCCTTCACAGAATTGTCAAGATCAAATGAGAAAATATGGAGTCCTGCATATAACTGCAAAATGTTATAAAATGTAAACAATTAACTACTTAGTTTCTGGTGCTGTTTTATCAGATGTGCGGTCAATTTGAATGTTTCCTTTCCCTTCTGTATGTATTCTCACCTTTTCTTTGGAGGCCTGTTTCAGTTCAAAATATAGTCTTTTCTATTTGTTCTCAACTTGTATTAGCTATTATTAATATTATTTTCTAACATGTGATATTGCTGTTTATACTAAGGCTGTAATAAGTTTTTACTAAGCATTTACTTAATAAGTGTTTACAGTGTTTACTAAGTCAAGACTCAAAACCATAGTAAGATTAGAGGACAGTGGAAACAACTACTCTCCCACCACTTATTTTTACGTGGTCATATAATAATAGTCATTTTTCAAGAGAGAGGCCCACTTTCTGAAAGGACAGGGGACATCCATCAGGTAAATTTTTGTCATGCTAACTAGCCAGTGTTACATTATAGTCTGATATTTTCTCAGTTTCCCCCCTTATTCCATGCTTTAGTACTCTAACCTAGATAATTTTAGTAAAAATAATTTGAATATAGAGCTTCAAAAAATTTCCCCCTTTTTAGCCTTTGTAATGTTAATGCAAGGGCACTAATTTTTGTTCTCCTATCTTGGTAGTAGAGAAACACCTCTTAGTGTAACCATTGTGATGATGCTTTTCTATGGGCTACCAGTGGCAACATAATCCTCAATATTGTACCTTTTTTCATGAGAGATCACTATTCTGTGCTTAAAAGGGTAGACAGATATTTTTGCCAATTTTCCCTTAATGGAATGGCAGTAAGATGCATGTGCTGTCCTTGGCTTCACCACAAACATGTAGTATAACCTTGAAGAGATCATTTCAAATCCATGAACTTCAGTTCCCTTATTTATGGAATTAAGGGATTAGATTAGGTGATGCCTAAAGTCCAATTAGATCATATACTAAATCTGTCATATGAAAAAATTTTATTAAGCACTTGTTAAGTGGCAAACACTGTGCTTAGTTCTAGGAATAAAACAACCAAAAACCAAGACTGTTCCTGTTCATGAGGAACTTATATTTTAATATCATTGAACAAAGAAGTCAGAGCTGGAGTGAGTGGAGCCATAAGACAATTAATTGATTTAGACTTTCTTTAGGAAGGAAAGTTGATTTGGTTAATGCTTTCTGAAGCTTGTCTTCCTTATGTAATTCCTTTTTATTATTTTTATAGCATCCAAACATTCTGTTGCATTAATTTTTTGAGGGGCATCTGGATGTTGGTGTAGGGTGGGGGTTCTTAACCTCTTTTCAGTATACTGGACCCCTTTGGTATTCTGGTGAAACATATTCTTCTTAGAATAATGTCTTTAAATGCATAACATAAAAAATAGGACTATAAAGAAAATCAATTATATTCAAATAGAACCACCAAAATATTTTTTAAAACATATATTGAGAACTCCTGGTATAAGGTAATTCCATTGAGGAAAATTAATTTCACCAAATCAGGTGGCAACTTGCCTATTTGTAGTCTTACAGAATTGCTTAGAACCACTGAGATGTTAAATGACTTTTCCAGAGTCATATACAGGTTAACCTGTAATGTAGATCTTTGTTTTTCTAAGGTCAACTCTATCAACTTTGCCATGCTGCCTCTTCTTATATATGTCTATACTTATAGACCTTGGTTTACCAAAATTTTATTGAGCCATTCTCCAATTCTTGGAAATACAGATTATTTCTAATTTTTTTTTGATAGTACAGGTTAAGCAGCTATGACCCTTTTTGAATAGACAAATACTTCCCTTCCCCTTTTAAGACTGTTTTAGAGGCCTACCAAATAGTTATTTTCTTAGAATGACTTCAGAGAAAGAATAGTGTAATAGCATTGTGTATCCAGAAAATAAATTCATGAAGGAAGAATAATAGAACATTTAGGTGGGGATCAGTAAAAGGAAAAACTGAAGCAGCATTGTCAGCTAGTGATTACCTCATCAAAAGGTGAAATTAGATGAGCTTATGAGGAAGAAGACAGATCACAAATTTCTCAGTGGCATGATAATTTCATTTGTTGGAATCCTTGATAATCTCATCCTTCAAAAGGTGATGAATTATTAAGACTATTATTATTAAGATGAATTATTAAGAATTGATAAGATTTTTTTATTGTGGATATGATTGACCATAAAACTGGCTGCTAACATACATACATACATACATACTGACCATAACTGGCTGCTAACATACATATATACGTACGTATGTATAATTGTGACTTTGGTTTAAATAACTTCTCCATCTTAAAATCTATGAGATAGGAGGAAAGAAAAGCAGACTGTATAGGCTGATATGTATTATTGATATTGGAAGAACATAATTTAGAGGATTTATATGAAGTATAGGTAGTATCATGGGAACTAGTATTCTTTAGTTAAAGTCTGCCTGAGAGAGATGAGAATCTTTCTCTCAAGGATGAATTTCTGATTACAGAACCAGAAATTATTCCAGCAGTAAGAAAAAGAGGGGAAACTAAAAATATCATTGTAGCTGTACTGAAAACTTTATGATAACTCACAATTTTAAAATAAATATATAGAAGATGAAAGCAGAGGCAGATAACTTTGGATTGATACAATTTTAGTTCAGTCCTATAAAAAATGGTATCAATGCTGAGACCTAGAATGAAAAGAGGTTGGTGATAGATGCTAAAGAGACTTTTAAAAAAGGGCCTTTTAGCTAAACTGCAGCTTGGAGGAAGATTAAAGACTTCATCTTAGAAATTTACAGAATTGGCTGGGAGCACTTAGAGGTCTAGCAGCTTGTTCCCATGTCACATGACTGATATATGTCTGGAGTGAAATCTAGACCCAGACCTTCCTATCTCTCCAGCCAGCCCTCTGTCCACTTTATCTTGCTACCTCTCATTGTTCAAAGTGAATGGGATAATGATAAACAGTTAAGAGAAGGTTGAACTACTCAACCCTTATTTTACTGTTTTCTCTGAGAAAGAGAATAATTTTAGAACTGGGAAGGATGGAACATACCCTTCAATGACTTCAAGCCACCTCACTTAAATAATGTAACCTGTATCCATTGATACTAAAGTAACTAACTGTTTTTGGAAGATCTTTGGAGAATTAGAGAGGGCTACAGCAGGGCACTGGTCTTTACAAAAGTGAACAGGGCTTTCTTTCATTATTGTCCAGAAAGTACTGGGATGTAGGAAATAGAATAAGGCATAGAGGAAAATTTTCACCACACTGGAGAGATTCCATGTAGAAGACCTATGCGAGATCATACATAAGAATTATATAAGATGAGAAATTATAGATGAGTTGTAATCTATTATAAAAGAGCTTATTTTTTGAGATTGTATTGACAATGACCAGTTTTGAAGTAGTTTCTCATTTGTTTGCCAGTCTACTTTTAGAATATTAAATCTAGAATCTAGAAATTTTAGAATCTAGAAAGATTTCTAGTATAGTTGAGACAACACCTTATTTTAAGGCAGAGGAGAGTATTTTACTATTGACATTTTAGACAGTTTGGACTACATTCTAAAAGGATAATATATATATATATTCTTTTAATAAATACATATTTTGGGGGGCAGCTACATAGCTCACTGGATTGAGAATGGCCTAGAGACAGCAGTTCTTGGGTTGATATCTGTCCTCAGATACTTCCTAGCTGTGTGACCCTGGGCAAGTCACTTAATTTCCATTGACTACCCCCTATTGAACTTCTGCTTTAGAACCAAGATACAGTATTGATTCAAAGATGGAATAATATATAAAACTACCTTCTATTATTGAGGGTAGGCTAATTCCATTTACACAATATGCACACACACATATTATATTTGTACTTACACATAAAGTTAATCATAATTTGTCTGTAGAATTCATATTCCGTGAAATTATGTGGCAGTTTATGCTCTTCATCCCTGCTAGCTGCTTGCCTGAGAGATCATATTGCTATTGATTGAAACCAGGAGGAAATATTTTCCATTATTTTGCATTTTCATTTTTATCTGCAGAGAAAGAGAAAATGTACATACGCGTGTGCTTGTGCACACATATATATGTGTATTCAGCTTAGTCAAGGGCAGGGGAATGTTGTTATTCTCATGTAGTTTTAGAGCTAGAAGATATAGTCATGTTTTATACTCCACCTAAAATCCTTATTTTGCAGATGAGGAAACTTGAATTTACTTCCATTGAAGTAAATTCACTTCTACCAGGTCACATAATAGTATCCTGACTTAACAGTCTTCTGTTCTTACCCATCAGCCATGACCTTTCTCCATAAGGACTTTCCCACTATTCACTATATTTTTGCTTTTACCAGTGATCATGATATGCTTGTTTGGTAGGTAAGGAATGCAGGAAAAACTAAATCTGTGAGGTACCTCTAAGATAAATGGAGATTCTAATATCCCATTCTTGTGTAGCTTAACAAAAAAGAATCATGATTGGAATAATTTATGTTTGTAGTCTCCTGTTTAAAAGCTATTCCTGAATCTTAATTTTGATTTCCTTTTATCCTGAAGATGTAAAATATTATTTGGGGATTCTTAGTATTATAGGACTCTATAACATAGAAGAATATGACATGTTTTACATGGATATTATGTATATTGGTATATATTAAAATTAATAGATCTAATCATCAGTTTAGTTAACAGTGTTCACTAAAGGTAAGTATGGTAATTCCATTGGCTACTGGAAATTGTTATTACAGATTTGATTAGCTTTTTGTCTATGAAATGAAAGCATTGTATGATGTGGTCCAGACAGTTTTATAAGCTGCAAGAGAGAAACTGGGTTTTGGCAGCATAGGATAAACACAGGGAGCTGGGATGTTTCTATGTTTAATGCATTTATGGAAAATGGTTTTTAACACAATTCTTCCCATTGCAAAATATCAGATTTGGAAATGGCAGTTGAGTTTATTTAAGGATCGCATTCTGGGGTGCATATTAGCAGGTATTTAGCAGCAGTATTGGCAGTTGTATAATTCCTGCCTACTATGTGGTAAATTGGTTCACAGCCTTTAGTAGGCTCATGAAGAGCTGATGTGATTTCAATTTGGAAATGTTCACAAAAGTGTTATTAGAGATATTGTGTTTGTTAGAGGCCAAAAAGAGATAAACTAAAGCCTTTTAAGTAGAAAAGAAATTTGAAAATTGGGTGTATTAATTTCAGATCTGCATAAAGAAAAGAATGATTAAATGGTAATGAATTATTTTTCATTTTCTAATTATATGGTTCTTGCTAGATATTTTGTCAGTTTTATACTGTAGTTGAAGCCTATTTTTTTTAACCCTTAACTTCTGTGTATTGGCTCATAGGTGGAAGAGTGGTAAGGGTGGGCAATGGGGGTCAAGTGACTTGCCCAGGGTCACACAGCTGGGAAGTGTCTGAGGCTGGATTTGAACCTAGGACCTCCTGTCTCTAGGCCTGACTCTCAATCCACTGAGCTACCCAGCTGCCCCTTTTGAAGCCTATTTTTAAAGAAATAGGGACTGTGGGAATAGGGTTGTTTCTGGTTGTGGGAAGTCTCACAAGTTAATAGAGAACTAGGATGGGAGCTTAGAGCGTAATGCTAGGCTTGTTGCTCCTCTGGAGCTGTATATTCTTCGTTTTCAAGGAAGAAACATAAAACTTGCCTTCAATTTAAAATTTCATGTCAGGGTAAACGATCTCCTCTAGCCATCATTTATCATTTATTGAGCACATACAATGTAAAAGTTGCTTTGAATTGATGCAGAGAAATATGATATATGTCTTTCACATAAGGAATTCCTTCCTTTAAGACACTTGACCTATATAAGAGACATAATATTAAATTACAGGGCAGGTTATATAACTACTATTTTCATTGTCCAAATTACCTAGTCAAAAAACTATTTATTAACAATATCACATATAGGGGCTATACAGAGAATCACATGGATTAAGTTTAAATGATCCTTGTTCCTTCCCTTCAGAAGCTCCTAGATTAAATCCAACAAGAAAAGTCAACAGGATATGAAGATGACAACACAAACATTGAAAAGTACATGAATACATTAAAATGTTTATTATATTAAAATTTAACCTGCTGTTATATTGATGTTGAACCATGCCAGTATTGGCATTCTTATTATAAATGAAACTAGTAGACATAAATAAATTGCAGCTAAATGGAGGAATGGCTTACAGGTTTTCCTTGGGGAGCTAAATACAGGGGTTGATAAAAATAAATTTCCTTCTGCATTCCATGGCAGTATGAAATATCATTTCATGGGAGATTGATCACCTGGTCTCACAGTGTTTACAATGAATGTAAATAAATAGACCACTATGAAAATAATTGTTCCTTATACATTATCATCTGTTGTTGAAAATAAAGAAATAGAAACCTAATGAGGCCATTTATTCCAAACTCAACATGTACCTTGATGCTTGATGACTTCAATGCCAGGTTAGGCACAGGGGAAGATTAAGAAATATGAGATGGCAAAAGCTTGTAGCTTACATAGTAAGCTTCCATTAACGTGAATAAATGTACTATATGTTGGAAATGATGAGGAATTAACAATCCATGGAAAATAAAGTTGATTGTATCTTAACAGACATGAAACCTTTGGTTACAGATACTGGAATCATTTTGAATCAGTTGCCTGTGTTCAGATAGCCCATTATAGAGATAAAAATTAACATCAAATTAGAAAAAAATACAAAAAAGAGATCATATATTTGGAGCTAAAATGGATTCCAGTGATCCTGAGCTATTCAAATAAGTTATTGATTCTGAAAAATGAGAAAGAGGCTAAAGTATAACATTGGCTTTGATTATTATCATTTTTATATAGTTAATGAATATAAATAATTGGTAACATTGAAATAGTATTTTACTCATTATCTCATTTGATTTTCAAAATAGCACTTGAAAGTACTAGAGCTATAGCTTTTTTTTTTTTTTTTTTGGAAGGAGCTGTTTTTTTTGTTTAGAATTATGATATAAATTAGTATGGAGAATTCCCAGGGTGGGACATCCCTTCCCTGATGCAGATGAGCAGCCCATCTGGACAAAAACGAAATAGATATCTTTCCATAGTGATAATTTCTCATCACTGAAGACAGTAGAATCATCACATTTGAAATCTGGCACCTGAGTACCACATATGCTCTATGAGAAAATTGAAATGGCACTAAAGAAAGTGAAACATGGAAGAGCGACTACACTCAACCAAGTATAAGCAGAAGAAATCCCTGTATCACAATTTTCAAAATACAGGGATCAATTTTCAGTATACTACAAAGAAGGGAAGATACTAATGATCTGAAAAGATCTATGGTGGCATTAATTTACAAAGTAATATTATACAGTAGCAAATAATGACATGCATGTGTACTCAGGTCTTTAAAATATTTTAGAATGATTTATAAATATATTGAGGCTATTCTTAATGAAAAAATTTGAGAGAATAGGCAGATTTCAGAGAGAATTAAAAAAAATTGACAAAAATTCTCAATAAACATCCAGAAAATTCCCATACAAAATTTCATTATCTCCAGTTTGTTTATTCATTGTTTATTGTAAAGATTTTTAAATTTGAAATTTTTAAATTTAATTTGAAAAATTGGCCTTTAAATTTGAAAGGACAGAACTAATATTGATTTTTATTTGACTAGAATTTTGTTACCTCACACTAATGATTTATTCACTTTGTTGTAGTTATTGTGTTCTTCTGGCTGTTTTTTAAAAATCCTCCATTATTTTATATAGTTCTATTTTTTCCTGATTATTCATATTCTTCATCCATTGTGATTTACTAATAACCCATTTCACTAAATACTATTATTCAGTAATTCCCCAAATTATTGGACACATTTTATTTCTAACTCTTTATTATAACAAATATTGCTACCATGAATGCTTTTGTATATAGATTGTTTTTATTCCTGTTTTCAGAACCTCCTTGTAAAGTGGAATCTCCAGGGTTAAGGATATGAAAAAATTAGTAAATTTTTAGCATAATTCTAAATTAGTCCCCAGTACAGTAGAACCAATTTATGGTTCCAGCAGCAGAGAATGAGTACGCCTTTATTTCCAAGCACAACAATAAATTATCTTTTGTTTTCTCTTTTTTTTCTTAGCCAAATAGTATGAAGTCTACTAGATTTCAGAAGTACTTTTCTTAAAGAAACTCTGCATCTTTAGTCATACAGTTGACTAACAGTATCATAGCATCTTTATTGGTTACTGATTACAAAAGCAATATACAGCCTTAAGGACTCTTTTCCAACAGGGAGACTACTGTGCATATTTCATATAGAAATAAAAAGAAATTTCTCTTTAACAAATATGAATTCAAATGCCATACCAATACTTATAAAAAGGGAAAAATTTTCAACAAATGAGTCCAAGTATGAATGGTGATACAGGTAGGACCAAGAGAGAGAAGGGTCTCTAAAGTCAGAACAGTAAGAGAAAGACAAGGCAAGTAAAAGGAGGATTGAAAAGAAGTTATTAGGTGGCTGTCAGGTGACTCAGTGGATTGGGAGCTAGGCCTAGAGATTGGGTCCTGGGTTCAAATTTGGCCTCAGATACTTACTAGCTATATGACCCTGATCAAGTCACTCAACTCCCATTGCTTAGCTCTTGCTATTCCTCTGCCTTGGAACCAATACACAGTATTGATTTTAAGATGGAAGGTAAGGGTTTTAAAAATAAATAAAAAAAAGAAGAACAACCTTTAAAAAATTTGATAATTAAGAGTTCTTGGGAAATTTTGAAGAGAACAGTTTTATGAGAGTGGTGGGATTTGGATCTTGATTTACAGGATTTTAAAAAGTATGTGGAAGATTATTAGATAGCTTTTTCTGGAGTCTTAATGTGAAAGGGATCAAAGATATAGATGATTGCTTGAAGGAGTAGGAGAATTGAGTGATTTTTAAAAATATATGGTCAGACTTTTGCATATTTAGAGATAGAGATAAGGAGCCAATTGATAAGGAATGAGGACTAGGAAGTGGGGAGTGATCCAAGGGGCAAGTTACTAGAGAAGACTGAAAGGGGAGAGATCAAGGGATAGAAAACTTTAATCATGACAGGGAAAAGAGTCTTCCAGTTCTTCATTAGATACTGCAGCAAAGAACTAAAGAATAGAGGTTGCTGAGTGGTGGAGGCTGAAGGAGGATTTAGAGGTGACAATAAGAAGCAAGTTTGTCTATTCTTCCTCTTGGCTCTACGTGTCAGGATCATGAGGGAAGGTGTACCTTGTACTGGAGCCCAGGGATCTTAGAGGAGTAGTCAGGTCTTTGATTATAAGAGTATGGAAGGACTATAAGTGGATAGGACCTAAGAAGAAAAGAATGTTGATGATAGAATGGAGTTTCAGAGAGTTTGGAGGGCAGAGCAGAATAGGCACTTGAGAGGGTTAGGGCTTAAGTGGATAGCGAGGAGTAAGTAGGGTGATATTGGAAGACTAGGCTGGTGGGGTCTTTGAATGATAGGGATAAAAAGAGGAGATGGAACTTTCTTAGCCATATGGTGGGAAAAAATGCTTCTTGGGGCTTTTACTTTCAAGGATAAGTCATTGAAGAGGACTATAACAATTTTTTGTTTTAAGCATCAAGAAATACCATGGAACAATGGAAAAAACCAAATAATTTATTAAGTGTAGACTATATGTGAAGCACTATGTTATATTTGGGTTTGAATCCCTGCTCTGTCACACACTACCTTGTTTGACTGTCACAGCTTCTCTGAGACTGAACTTAATTATTTATAAAATTAGAGGCGTGGACTAGGTACCCTTTTAGAACCTTTCTAGTTCTAAATCTAGTATCTCTTGAGTAGGGTAGATTGTGTTAGGCATGCAGGTTGGTAAACACTTGATGATTAGACCCATATGGGCTTGAATGGGATATTTAGTTAGGCCATTTCCTTTGCCTTATCTAAAGATATGTTGAATAATGCAAATCAGAAGATTCCTTGTCTGTGGGAACACGTGCTTAGCCTGGGGTGATATAAGACACCCCATTTCTGCTCAAGGTTCTGAATACAAGAAGTTTGGTTTCTGAGTCTCCCATTATCTTGGACTGTCCTGGAGGTGAAAGTTCCAGTGTTGAGGCCTCTAGGCCAAGGTGGATCCTTAGAGGTGAGCAGCCTTTGGGTGCTCTCATCCCAGGCAGTACAGACAAGCAATGGCAATACCAGCATAATAGCAATAAAAATTAGTCTTGATGCAATAAGACAGAGCTCAGTGGGTTGGGGAGAGGGACTTAACCCAAACACTGAGCAGACTGGGACTAGAGCTATCACTCTCAATGGGCTTCCCTACATTTTCTAGGCTCATGATGGCACCTCTTGCTTGCTTATGTTTTGCCTTTTCCAACTCTCCTGAGCCTATAGGTATTTGAACCTCTCGTGTTCCCTTGGTAGATTTTATTTTAAGTGTTTGGAAATAAAGTCTTACCATTTACTTACACCATAAAACAGCCACTCTGAGTGGGAAGGAAATGACACCATTAACATGAAGGAGACCAGAATTAGTCTAGATTAGATATACAGGCAATTTGCTGGTTACCAGCCTGTATGTAAGACTATAGGGGATACAGGCTCAGTAATTAGGAGAGGATATAATTCAGACATTGAATTTGGTTCTCTATCTGGTGAAAGCAAAGTCTCTTGACTGCTTTATATTTAAACTTATGTTTTGCAGGAGAAAGGCCAATTATCCTTCACCCTTTCTCTTCCATAACTGGTCTGAGATGCACTTAGCTCTTTTACCTAGTACTTAAAGTTTAAAATATAGTGTTTTTTAACTTTTACTTGCAAAGCAATGAGGCCATTGTTTTCAAAAAGGACTATCTACTTCTTGACATAGGATCCCAAGTTGAATTTGAAATCAGTTCCAGTGATCATTTAGAAAGATATGCATTAAAGGGCTATTTTCCCCATATTCAAAATCAAACTTATCATTCTGTACCTTTTTTTCAAGGTATCTGAGGTTGCTGAAGGCCATTTCTTAAATGTATCTCAAAAGTAGTGATAGCAAATTTCTCTTCAGTGTCTTATTTTTATTAGATCCATTTTACACTTTAATTGTAGACCTGTATTTTATTCATTGGTTTATTATGCTCAAAAGAGAAAAACAATTTATTAGAATCAGTTTTTATTTAACAGCATGGGCAATGGCTGCCTTTATCTATCTATATTATTACCATGCTCAAACAGATATTAAAAGATGTGGTTGAGGCAATTAGGTAGCTCAGTGAATAGAATGCTGGGCCTGGAATCAGGAAGACGTGAATTAAAATTTGGCTTCAGAGATTTGCTAGTGGTATGACCTTGGACAAGTCACTTAACCTCTACTTGCTTCAGTTTCTTCCTCTGTAAAATGGGGCTAATAATAGCACATACCTCCCAGGCTTGTTGTGAAGCTCAAACAAGATTATAATTATAAAAAGCTTAGCATAGTCCCTGGCATATAATAAGCATTATATAAATGTTAGCTAATATGGCTATTATATAAAATGGTCCCTGTCAATAAGGAATCTGGCCCATATTGGAGGTGCAACAGTATAACTGATCAAGTTTTAAATACTTTATTTGCTTATTCTTTTTTATTTTTTATTATTATCATTTTTAAAAGCCCCAATCTCTTTTCTCATAATTTTTTTCCAATTCAGTTTAGAGTTTGCTACCCTGGGACTTAAAAGAGTTCTCATTCAATGAAAATATATAAAAACTATAAATATTTACCTTCTATGTATAAAGAAAGGCTGTGTAGTTTAATTGGAACATCCAATAATGGGTATATGGAGAGTAAGATGAAAAGAACAGGACAGTGTGACAATACTGGGTCCTCAGAATGAGGTAGAAGGTGGTAGTGGATACCTTCACAGAACTACTGGGAAGAACAGGGAGGGACATAAACAAAGATGCCACCAGAGCAGGAGAGAGAATCCACTGTCGTCTTAGAAGATTTGGCACATTGTTATACCAAGCTTTTGCAACTTCTCCAGGTGCAGTGGATAGGACACCTGGCCTCCACCATCATCCAACACATTAGAATAGCTTGGAAATGTGGAGGAGACTTTAGGAAGAGGGGAGGCATCACCTCACTGATGATACTAGGGCACTGGAAGCTTCTAGCATGAATATTTTCAGGCCTAGAAATATCGAAAGAGATAAAGGGTACAAGGCAAGAGAAGGAATCATGAAATAACCTCACCAGAGAAGTTAGGCCCAGAAAAACCAAAGTACTTGTGGATTGTCACGCTATATAACTATATAAGATCATAATATATGCCTAAAAGGTGGGTTTGAATGTTACCAATTTATTTATCAAGGAAATATTTCTGTTTTTCCTCTGAATTAATTTAACTTTTGCAAAATTTAATCCTCGGGTTAAATTTTGCAAGAGAGAATAGTTAGATTTGGAGTCAGAGGATCTAAATCCGATTCCAGCTCTACTAATCATTGTTTGTCTGATTTCAAGTCATTTTACCTCATTTGACTTTCAGTTTACTTGCGTGTTAATTGAGTACAGTGTATTAAATGACTGCTATTTTTTCCAGATTCAATTTTATTAATCTATAATCCAGTAGTCCTAAAACTAAGATTATTATTTGACCTGGAATTATGATGTCTTGAGTTTTGCTCCTTACTAATAGGCTTGTTTCTTTCATTTTATTTGTATATTTGGTGCCTAGTGTAATGCCTGGCCATGTAACAGATGCTTGATAAATACATGTTGATTAATTGATTGGATTTGTATATTTTTCAGGTGGCAGAAATGCATGGAGAACTTATAGAATTCAATGAGCGACTGCACAGAGCTTTGATTGCTAAGGAAGCTCTTGTATCCCAGATGAGACAGGAACTCATAGATCTTCGAGGACCTGTAAGTACTTTATATATGAAACTACCAAGATTTATAGTTAGAATATTTAGCAAACTTCAATTCATTCAGTCAGTATAGGTGGAAAACTTTTGGTTTTCCCTTTTCAGTGCCCTTTCTGTCCTGATTACATCAGAGAAAAAGCATAGTAACCACTTGTTTCTCTTTTTTTTATATCTTGTATTTTCTGTGAATGAAAGGTAGCATGGAGTAGTAAAATAGAAAGATGGCTTTGGAGTCAGAAAGATCTGGATTTAAGTTTTGTCTTTGATACATATACACTACATGACTAAGGGCATGTCATTTCTATAACTTACAGATGAATTACTGATCTGCCTTCGTGAAGGAGTTTTTCCATTGGGGTTTCCTCACACTAATGAAATTTCCTTGATGAATTCAGAGAATTTATTATTTATTTATTTTAAGAGTAAAGACAAGTCAACAAACATTTATTGACTTTAACTTTATTTCTAAGTATTTTAAAAATGAATGTAAGCATAGGAAATATTTATATTAGCTTAGTAATTGCTCCCTCTGTAGCTTTCTTTTTGAAAATTATCAATTCCCTTCTATATTTATGTGTATTTTTTATAGCTATATTCAGTGTATCTATCATCTGCTTCTATTTTATTCATCTCACATTACTTCATATTAGTCTTTTCAAATTTCTTTACATATTCTCTATTTTTATTTTAAATTATTTTCCTTCACTTAATTGATAGACTAGGTTCTATTTAGCCATTCTTCATCCATTCTTTATATTTCCAAATAATGCTATTCATTTTTTTCTTTAGGATAACATGCTTAGCTTGTTTTCCTCACAATGGAATTATGACTGAAAACATATATTTATTTTCTGACCCATATATTTCAATATATGGGTAAGAAAGATTATTAATTTATAATTTTACCAAATAAGTATACATTTTCATACAACTTTGCCAGAACTGAGTTTTCCTGCTTTTGGTTATTTTTGCTGATTCCTTTGTGTTTTTCTTATGGTATAAGTCAGTGGTTCCCAAACTTTTTTGGCTACCACCCCCTTTTCAGAAAAAAATATTACTTAGCCCCCTGGAAATTAATTAAAAAAAATTTTAATAGCAATTAATAGGAAAGATAAATGCACCTGTGGCCATCACCATCCCCTGGATCACTGCAGCACCCACGAGGGGGCAGTAGTGCCCACTTTTGGGAATCACTTTGGGAATCCACTTTACGTGGACAAATTATAGCTAAAGTTTTGCTTAGGACTGTCCAGGGGGCAGTTAGTCAATTCGATTTATCACCCACTAACTCACACATGGGACAAAGACCTCCCCATACTTAAGGATAAGAGAGGTTTCCAGGAAGATGGCAGCTTAGATGGAGTGAATCTTAAAACCTCCGCACCCTTACACACCAAGATAGAAAACTATGAGCTTTGAGAAGAAAGAGGACCAAATCTAATAACGAGACAGAGCAGGGGGGATGCTACTGCAGCACAACTAAAGAGGTACACAAAGAAAAAGGTTGGGAGAGAGGGCCTTGCTGGCACCGGACTCTGGGAGTTAAACACAGGTACTGGAGACGTGACTGGAGGAGAAAACCAGAGAAACACAGCAAAAATGCCCAGAAGATGGTGACTTAGAGAGAGCCAAACCCCAGACCACAGACAGCTTGGCTTCCTCATACCAAGATAGAGAAAAAAGGGCTTCAAGAGGAAAGAAAACCAGATCAAACACAGTGGACAGCACAGGGGGACCCCACTGCTGGAGAGCTCAGTTCAGCAAAAAAACAAAACAAAACAAAACAAAAAAACAAACAAACAAAAAAACCCCCGCTCCTTCTTGTCCCCCCAAGGTTTTTTTTGGGTTTTGTTTGTTTGTTTGTTTTTCCCCTCCTCTGTTAGCCTCAGGGCCCATTAAGCAGTAAGATTAATCCAATCAATAAAGGATTAATCCCAACAATTAGACAGACAAGAAGTCTTCAGAGGGCAGAGAAAGTAACTACAAACCTCCATTGCCAGCTGAGGGAAGATCTTTCATCAAAGATCATTAAATACATCTGCTTGAACAAGCAGAACAAGGAAGGGAAAAAATATGAGTAAGCAACAAAAAAAGAGAAAAGAAATTACAATTGACAGCTTCTTTCAAGGAAGTGAAAAGAGAGCAAATGAAATAGAAATAGAAGAAGAGGAAGTAGTTCCAGCAAACTTGACACAGGCTTTGGAAGATCTCAAAATTCAATTAACTCAAGAACTTCAGGAACTCAAAAAGCAAGCAAGAGAGGCAAGAGAGGCTGAAGACAATTTGAAAAAGGAAATACATGAACAAAAACAAGAAAATAAAGTCCTAAAAGCCAGAATTGGCCAGCTTGAAAATGAAGCAAAGAAGGCAAAAGTTTATCTACAAAGAAAATCAAACCAGAAGGAGAAGGATGACCAGAAAGCCAGGGTTGAAATTCAGTCTTTAAAAAACAGAACTCAAGGCCTCAGCCACTTCCCAGCTGTGTGACCCTGGGCAAGTCACTTGACCACCATTGCCCACCCTTACCAATCTTCCACCTATGAGACAATACACCGAAGTACAAGGGTTTAAAAAAAAAAAGAATACATGGAAAGGCAAATCAAAAAATAATTGGAAAATAAATAATATGATTCTACAAAATAATTTAGTGAAAGAAGAAATCATAGAAACAATTAATAATTTTATTGAAGACAATGACAATGATGAGACATCTTCACCAAACCTATGGGATGCAGCCAAAGCAGTTCTAAGAGGAAAATTTATATTACTGAGTGTATATATTAACAAATTAGGGAGGGCAGGGGTTAATGAATTGGGCATGCAACTTAAAAAACTAGAAAATGAACAAATTAAAAATTCTCAGATGAAAACAAAATTAGAAATATTAAAAATCAAAGGAGAAATTAATAAAATCGAAAGTAAAAGAACTATTGAATTAATAAATAAGACTAGAACCTAGTATTTTGAAAAAACAGATAAAATAGACAAAGTACTGGTAAATCTATTGTAAAAAAGGAAAGAAGAAAACCAGATTGACAGTATCAAAGATGAAAAGGGAGACCTCACCTCTAATGAAGGGGAAATTAAGGCAATCATTAAAAACTATTTTGCCCAATTATATGGCAATAAATATAGCAATCTAGGTGATATAGATGAATATTTACAAAATATAAATTGCCTAGATTAACAGCAGAAGAAATAGAATACTTAAATAATCCAATATCAGAAAAAGAAATTGAACAAGCCATCAAAGGACTCCCTAAGAAAAAATCACCAGGGCCTGATGGATTCACAAGTGAATTCTATCAAAAATTCAAAGAACAATTAATCCCAATACTATACAAATTATTTGATGTAATAAGCAAGGAAGGAGTCTTACTAAATTCCTTTTATGACACAAATATGGTACTGATTCCAAAGCCAGGTAGATCAAAAACAGAGAAAGAAAATTATAGACCAATCTCCTTAATGAACATAGATGCAAAAATCTTAAACAGAATACTAGTAAAGAGACTCCAGCAAGTGATCAAGAGGGATATTTATCATGATCAGTTGGGATTTATACTAGGAATGCAAGGATGGTTCAACATTAGGAAAACCATCCACATAATTGACCATATCAACAAGCAAACCAACAAAAACCACATGATTATCTCAATAGATGCTGAAAAAGCCTTTGACAAAATACAATACCCATTCCTACTGAAAACACTAGAAAGTATAGGAATAGAAGGTCCTTTCCTAAAAATCATAAACTGTATATATCTTAAACCATCAACAAGCATCATATGCAATGGGGATAAATTAGAAGCCTTTCCAATAAGATCAGGTGTGAAACAAGGATGCCCATTATCACCTCTATTATTTAACATTGTACTAGAGACACTAGCAGTAGCAATTAGAGAAGAAAGAGAAATTGAAGGTATCAAAATAGGCAATGAGGAGACAAAGCTATCACTCTTTGCAGATGATATGATGGTCTACTTAAAAAATTCTAGAAAATCAACTAAAAAGCTTGTAGAAATAATCAACAACTTTAGCAAAGTTGCAGGATACAAAATAAATGCACATAAATCATCAGCATTTCTATATATTTCCGACATATCACAGCAGCAAAAGGTAGAAAGAGAAACACCATTTAAAATCACCCTAGACAATATAAAATACTTAGGAATCTATCTACCAAAACAAACACAGGAATTATATGAAAGCAACTACAAAACACTTTCCAAACAAATAAAACTGGATATAAACAATTGGAAAGCCACTGATTGCTCATGGGTAGGATGAGCTAACATAATAAAAATGACCATTCTGCCCAAATTAATTTACTTATTTAGTGCCATACCTATCAAACTACCAAAAAACTTTTTTACTGAATTAGAAAAAAATATAACAAAGTTTATTTGGAAGAACAAAAGATCAAGAATATCAAGAGAAATAATGAAAAAAACATGAAGGAAGATGGCTTAGCAGTACCATATATTAAGGTATACTATAAAGCAGTGATCATCAAAACAATATGGTACTGGCTAAGAGATAGAAGGGAGGATCATTGGAATAGACTTGGGGCAAGTGATGTCAGCAAAACAGTGTATGATAAACCCAAAGAGCCCAACTTTTGGGACAAAAATCCACTATTTGACAAGAACTGCTGGGAAAATTGGAAAACAGTATGGGAGAGATTAGGTTTAGATCAACATCTCACACCCTACACCAAGATAAATTCAGAATGGGTGAAAGACTTGAATATAAAGAAGGAAACTGTAAGTAAATTAAGTGAACACAGATCTCTGGGAAAGGAAAGATTTTAAAACCAAGCAACAGTTAGAAAAATTACAAAATGTAAAATAAATGATTTTGATTATATTAAATTAAAAAGCTTTTGTACAAACAAAAACAATGCAACCAAAATCAGAAGGCAAACAACAAACTTGGAAAAAATCTTTATAATAAAAAATTCTGAACTCTTGGGTTGATGCGGACATGATTGGGGATGTAGACCCGAAAGGACCACACCAATGCAACTATCAATAATTTGTAAATAAAATTCTAATTACTCAAATATACAAGGAGCTAAATCAATTGTATTAAAAATCACGCCATTCCCCAATTGATAAATGGGCAAGGGATATGAATAGGCAATTTTCAGATGAATCAAAAGTATCAATAAGCACATGAGAAAGTGTTCTAAATCTCTAATAATTAGAGAAATGCAAATCAAAACAACTCTGAGGTATCACCTCACACCTAGCAGATTGGCTAAAATGCTAGTAGGGGAGAGTAATGAATGTTGGAGGGGGTGAGGCAAAAATGGGACATTAATGCACTGCTGGTGGAGTTGTGAACTGATCCAACCATTCTGGATGGCAATTTGGAATTATACCCAAAGAGTAATAAAAGAATGCTTGCCCTTTGATCCAGCCATACCATTGCTGGGTTTGTACCCCAAAGAGATCATAGATAAACAGACTTGTACATAAATATTCATAGCTGTGCTCTTTGTGGTGATAAAAAACCGGAAAATGAGGGTATGCCCTTCAAATGGGGAATGGCTGAACAAATTGTGGTATATAAACTCTGGCTAAATCTAATAGCAGACTGCTTGTTAGCAAGGTCTTGCTGAGAGGAGGGTATCTCACATAAAAGTCCAATAATGATGTCTTCAAAGCTGGTCACAGGAGACTTAAAACACAGCAAAATAATCCAGTTAGGAGAGGGAGAAGGGGTGGTTTTTTTGTCTACCATAAAGCCACAACCACTTCTCTACCTTCCTCCTGCACCGGGATGCTTGATTGAAGATGGTACTTAATCCTAAATCCAGGGAAACAGCTTCAGGAAATGGTCTGTCTCACCAACTCCCGCATTAAACTTCAGACCTCAGGTCTTCAGTCCCAGGTTCAAACTGTCACTCAGTCCACTCCCAAGATTCTGGAATTCCCTTGCCAATCAGTCTGTCCTGCTAACCAAAATCCTATATTTCTACAACACATTATCTTAAATTTCTAAATTAATTTGGGAGCTGTCATTTTTATTATAGTGCTTTACCTCATCCATCAATCTTGGATTTTCTTTAAAAGGTTCATATCAATATCTTTTGTTTTTAAATTTCCTTCATTTAGAGTATATCCTTCTGCTATCTCTTACCATATGAACCATCCTATATAAAAATAATTTAAAAAGAGAGAAAAAAATTTCCAATAAAACTAAATAAAATATCATCAAAGTCTGATAGCATATATACTTCACAGTTTTCAAAGGAAGGAGAGAAGGAAGTATATGGTCTCATATCTTCTTTGTGGTCAATGAAGGATGGTCATAATTTCAGAGAGTACATTTTAGAGTTTTTTGGTCATAAATATATATCAGTATAATTATTTAAACCTTCTATTTTTATAATCATCTCTACTAAAGTCATATTCATGTCTATATAACGTGAGTCCACAGGCATTTTTTGTCTTCCTATTATTGGAGCTGATCTTTTAAAACAATGCCTTTTTTGGTTTTATTGGTATAAAACTGAAATCAGAATGAATTTTTAAATTTATTTCATGTATTTTAACACTGAAGAACTTATTATCTCAATTACATTTTCCTTGAGACCAGTTAATTTTCTCATTAATCACATCAATTACAAATAATGATATTTTGACTCAATTTCCTTGTTTTTTGCCTCAGTTTCCTGGTTTGTAATATGAATTAGAGAAGGAAATGGAAAACCATACCACTCTAGTATCTGTCCCAAGAAAATTCCAAATAGGTCATGAAGAATCTGACAGTACCAAAATATCTCAAGATCAACAAGGCCCTTCTGGTTGTAAATCTCCGACCATCTAAGATGGGGGATAGGGAGGTGCAAAGGGAGGATGATGTGATTAAATAGCCATTTGTTTGAAAGAAGATACTTTGATCTGAGCTTTTCTGATAGAAGCTATTTAGTGGACTGCACTATATGTTTTATTTACATTATTATTTAATTATAAATTTTTTGAGTTCGTCTCTAAATGTTTTAGAATGTATAACATCTTGTTTTTGGAATTTGCTCAAGTATAATCAATTTTTGTGACAATTCTAAGGATTTATTTATTCTCTGCTTCTTTCATTTAGTTTTCTTCATATGTTGGTTATTTCTAGCTTAGTAGATACATAATTATTTTCTGACTTTTTGTTAATCTTTTTATTTCAATACTTTAGAAAAATTGGCCGATGCTTTGAAACTCATGGTCTTAGAGAGCTGTCTGACATCTCTGGTATTCTTAATATATTCTAACAATAGATTCAAAATATTGCCTTTGTTGAGAGTTCTTTCTGACCTGTAGGAACCTTTTAAATGCTGGATTTCAATCAATATTTATGCAAGATGTTTTTTCTCCTTTTTACAAGTAAAATGTCTGCATTTGTGAGCTATGTAATCTTAGGATTGAATTTTGTGCTTTTATGACATCTATAATTTTCATCAACTAAGCTATTTTTCTTTTATAAATTCTAAATGGTACTTTGATACATAATTTCTTATTCCTCCTCAACAGTTTAGAATATTTTCTTTGTTTTTTATCTTTTTGAAACTTTATATACCTTGGAGAAATGAATTTTGGATTTTTGGTGGTAGGGAAACATGAGTTTTTCCCAGATGTTCATTTCTTGTTCATTCTTGGATTTTTCTCTGTTTCTTCTAAATGTACTCACCCCAATTGACCACCACATGCCTTTCTTTTCTCTTTGGAAAAGGCAACAAAATCAAGTCTTAAAAGTGCTTCTTTATCAAGTTGTAGTTTTCTTTTAATTCTTCATTATCTGATAAAAAACTTCCCCTTTTCTCTTTGTTGGTTCCAGACATTTTGATAAATTGTTGATTTCCCAAAACAAAAGCAACAGCAATAAGAAGAACCTGTGAATTGGATGGAAGAGTGAACCAAAGTAGCAGCTTTTTCTTATCTATTACTGAAGCTGCTGCTGCCCTACTGAACAGCTGTTTTGGTTTACTCTGTAGATTATATTAGGCATAGGAATGAATCCCCAAAGCTGAAAATACTTTTAGAAAGAAAAGTATTTGGTTATTTGGTAAGAAAACTAGAAGTAGGGGTGGCTCCCTGACAAGGCTTTGTGAGGTTTACATTATATAGAGTTGAGATAAGAGTACCTGCAGTGCATACAGGCTGTTAAACAAGATTTCAGAGGGCAAAGTTCACAGACTAAGTCCACTGAGAGGTATACCAGTGAGCATGAACATTTAAATTAAGGCCCATTAAGATGAAAGCATATGCATTAAAATTTGGAGATTTTCAAGCCTCCATCATTTGGGTAGACTCTAGAATTATGTGGGTTCCAAGTATTCCCTGAAGCCATCTAGCATCCTGTGAAGATCAAACCTGACCTCTAGTATAAACTTTTGGCTTGGAAACTTTCTAGCTACATGAAACTAGGTTCAAACAATATTAGTAAATGAGAAATAATAAATTATTCTTTCTATATTTATATATATCTATATTTCTATATTGTATTCTTTCCCTATTTCTTCCAGTTTGTCTCATTTCCCAGGATTACATAATACTTTAAGGTTTCCATAGTGTTTTACATCTGTTATTTCATTTAATCTTTATAATAATTCTGAGAGGTGGCTTTTTATTTAATATTAATAATATATTATTAATAATAAAAATTTATTCTGAGTTTTTTGTTTGTTTGAGCATATTAATTAATTAATTAATTCAGAATATTTTCTCTTGGTTACATGATTCATGTTCTTTCCTAATTTCATCCTACCCTTTTCTCATAGCCAGTGAGCTATTCCACTGGGTTTTATGTGTGTAATTAATCAAAACCCATTTCCACATTGTTCGTATTTATATTACCTCCCCAATCATCATATCCCCATCGACCCATGTGATCAAGCAGTTGTTTTATTGTGTTTCTGCTCCCTCAGTTCTTTCTCATAAATCCCTCAGAATTGCCCTTGATCATTGCATTGCTGCTAGTAGAAAAGTCCATTATGTTTGATTGTGCCACAGTATATCAGTCTCTGTGTACAATGTTCTCCTGGATCTGCTCCTTTCACTCTGCATCAATTTCTGGAGGTCTTTCCAGTTCATATGGAATTCCTCTAGTTCTTTATTCCTTTCAGCACAATAGTATTCAATCATCAACAGAAACCACAATTTGTTCAGCCATTCCCCAATTGAAGGGCATCCCCTCATTTTCCATTTTTTTGCCACCACAAAGACTGCGGCTATAAATATTTTTGTACAAGTCTTTTTCCTTATGATCTCTTTTGGGGGTATAAACCCAGCAGTGGTATTGCTGGATCAAAAGGCAGCAGACAGTCTTTTAAAGCCCTTTGGACATGGTTCCAAATTGCCTTCCAGAATGGTTGGATCAATTCACAACTCCACCAACAATACATTAATGTCCCAGTTTTGTGATGCAGAATTTTAGTACAGGTCTTCCTGGCTCCAGCCCTCTGCTCTGTCCACTGTTACCTACCTGTGTAATTTAAGATGATTTTTTGAATTTTTAATATTAATTTATTTTCTAGGTTTTTAATAGGAATACCTTTCAAGTATATTTCTCTAACTGCGTTTTAACAAGTGTTCCATATAATACTTAATGAATATGAATTCTTCATTAAAAATATCAAATAATCACCTTTTTCAAGATATCTATAATCCCTTTCTTCGTTGCATGATTTCTCTTTGTTAAACTCTAGAAGCTGTGATGCTATATTTTGTGAGCTAAGTAGTAATGAATTTTAACATTATTTTTGTACCCTTTCAAATCTTACAAATCTGGACTGAATTTTGAGTAGTTTCTAGGTTAAAAATTTTGTAGTGACATATTAGAGTGGAATAATCTCAAGATCATCTAGGAAAGAAATCTGGCAGTTTTTGTTTTTTGTATTTGTAAGCAATTTTAAACATACAGGAATTTAAACATATAGGAGCATCACAAAAATCATTGACACAATGTATTGAGGTTGATCAACAAGTCAAAAGATGAGCACTGAAATAGAAAATAGAAATAAAAAGTATTGGAGTAATAGCCTTTGTTGAAGACTGTCCACATCATTTCATACTTCCAAGATTTGTCCCACTTTTATCCCCCTTGGAGGATATCCAATTAGTTTGTAGTTTTAGAATGCACTTTTGTGTCATTAAATTGTTTGTTGCAATTAAAAAGAGTTCATTTAAAAAGTTCACAGGGTGGTTGTGATCCATAACCACAAATGGGGTATATTGGTGGATAGTGAGGAACATAAACTGAAAGGTAAACTAAAAATGAAGGAAGATATCATTGTCCCTCTGACACTGATATCTTTCTCACAGGTAGTTTGCCCACATCTGTGGTGATGCTAATTATATTCTCATGCCTAGCCTGTCCACATAGCAGCTGTGGCCAGTTTCAATCTTTGTAAAATCACTCCCTGGTGGACTTAGGAGCTATTAAGGCAATGAACAGAGCTCATTTACTATCAGTAATAAACCACAGCCCTTTCTATGTACTCTCTTTTCCTCTCTCTCTCCTTCCCTGCCTCTATGTTTTATATGCATATATGCATGTATTTCCTTGCAATGAGTTCCATTCTGCCCCTTGTCACAAATTTAAAAACTTCACAGCTTATATAATGCAACCATTTCGTTTCTGCTGTTTAACTTGGTCTGGTGTGATTCATTGATGTAATAAACTGAAAAGAGCCTTGAAAAAAATATATATGTATATGTATGTTTGAAAATACTCAGTGGAAGGAAATATATATGTATAAGTATATGTGCATATATATATGTGTATATGGAGAGAGAGAGAGAGAGAGAGAGAGAGAGAGAGAGAGAGAGAGCGCGCGCTCATTTTTCTTATGTGTGGAGTTACAGGGATACTGGAAAGTATTCCCCGCTTCCTCCAAATCAATCCATTCACTCATGTTTGCAATTCTTTTTCGCAATTAGCAATACTATACTATTATTATCCTCATATGGCGCCTTTCTGGATTGCAGAGCATTTCCCTGTGAGCCAGATAGTGAAGTATGATAGCCCCATTTTATAGAGAAATAAATTGATTCTTTGATAGGTGAAGGAAGCTGTCTTTTTTCACATGGCTGTCCAGAGTTATTATTAAGTCTGGGACCTGTCCTCTAATTTCAAATCTAGTGTTCTTTCAGATTGCAAATGTTATAGTCCATTCATTCATCCATTAATTGATTTATGCAAATATCTATTAAGTGCTTTTTGTGTGTTGAACAGATGCAAGATGCTAGGAGTGTACAAAAGTTAGGTAGGACATGATTCTTATCTTCATGGAATTTTGTTGTGTTTTGTGGTGCAGTCCTGTCTGATTCTTCATGACCCCATTGTTGTGAACCATAGCATTTATGGTGTTTTCTTGGTAAAGATACTGGAGAAATTTCCCTTTGCCTTTTCCAGTGGATTATGGTGAACAGAGTTTGAGGTGACTTACCTGAGGTCACATATGTAGTAAGTGTCTAAGGATGGACTCGAACTCAGGTCTTCCTGGTTCCAGGCCCAAAGCTCTATCCACTGAGCCATCTAAATGATGTTTACAGTATAGAAGAGGGATAAAACATAAATATTAATTACATGAATTTTAAGTTCCCTTAGTCAAGGATTGTTGACTTTTGTCTGTGTAAGTGGTGTCTCCTTTTGATTTTTGATAATTTTACTAATTGAAAATCGTAAAGAGAGGGATAGTTGTCAGGAGAATAAAAAAACCAACATGGCTTCACAAAGAAAAGGCATGGCCTTAGAGTAAAGATAGGCAAAGGGACATATTTTTCAGTATCTGATATTCATATGACTGATAGGAAGACTTTAAGATGGATAGCTAGAAAATTCTAATACCTGGAACTGTTTCCTGACTCTAGGTCAATTATATATTGCTTTGTTGTGGATTGTTGACAGAAATGTGGATTTTTTATTTCTAATCATAAGATGAGATATGATATAGACCAGTCATTTCATTTAGGAGACCCTGTCTATGAAGAATCCTTAAAACTTGGATACAGCAAAACTAGAGAGGTACACTGCCATCTGTTGCTAGGAAGAATTAATTGGAGGAAAAGCTCTACTGTTGCAAAAGAGGTGATTGGAAGAAAAGTTTGCCTGCTGAGAAGAACTGATAAGATAAAAGATTTGCTGTTTGAAAGAGTTGTTTAGAAGAACAGTTTTATTGCTGATGAAGCTGGCTAGAAGAGAAAGGTTCAACTTTCTTCTTCCCTGCATTGCCATCTACTGCCTGAGAGGTGGAATCCCTTTTCTAGCCAAAGGAGCTGACCTGGAAAAGATATTCAGACCTAGGCTTTAAGGAACTGCTTTTGGTTAAAAGAACATGATATAGCCTTAGAGCCCAGCCAAGGTAACAGATGTGGGAAAAGCTTTGCAGTTACCAGGGCTTATGGAACCTGTTTTGGCTAATAGAGCTTAATGTTGCTGTGATAGCCCGGAGGTAGAATAACAGGTACTAGAAAATCAGAGAGGCTAAAAAGATGCTTGGTCCAAAACAGTAGGAGAGAGGAAATGCAGCAGAGGCTCCATTGATCAGGTAAAAAATACAAAATAAAACATGCATATTGTCTCTGAGGGAGACTAAGCACTGACCAAGAGCCACTGTCCAGAGTTGTGAATTGACTTAGATACCTGTGTCCTCTTCTTTAGGAGTATCACTTGTAGCATGCAACACTCCTGAGTATCCCTGAACCAGCTTCACTGTAATTGGGACATATTTAACAAAATAAATTAAGAGGCCATAAAACATAGATAATATTATATTTTTAGACTTAGCATGCAGTCTGGGAGGATTCTTATGTATATAGGTCAGTGGCCCTCATTTCTATTTAAATTTGACATCGCTGCCCTACTCGTATGGGCATTTAAAAGTTTGTGTCCATTGTCCCCCACAGACACTGTGTATGTTGGTGAGAGAATGTATTTCAGGTTTATGGGTGGCATGCTGTTTTAATTATTCTTTCTTTGCTTTTTATTTGCTAAATAGTTCTGATTAATAGTTATTGGTGACTGATTTATTAAATGTGAACTATGCCAGTGAGGGATGAGAGGCTACAGTCTGAGTTCTCCCCAACATCCCCCCTTCACCGCCATTTCCCTGATCATAGTTATCCTTAAGACTCTGAGAATGAGTTAGTGATGTGACTGCCCCTCTAGGAACCTTTCTCCTCTGACCCCCCAGTCTTACAGTGTGAGTATGTGAATTCAAGGTGTGTGAGCAAGCCAAACCCAGTCCAGAGAGAGAAGATAAATATTTAAGAGCTCGGTGCCCTTCAATGCCCTTGTGCT
Source organism: Gracilinanus agilis (assembly GCF_016433145.1). NCBI lineage: Eukaryota > Metazoa > Chordata > Mammalia > Didelphimorphia > Didelphidae > Gracilinanus > Gracilinanus agilis. Next base: position 183,459,860 of record NC_058130.1, on the reverse strand, counting down.
ATAGTTATATCTCTTGTGTCTAACAAAATGCCTTACAAAAGATAGGTTTGAATGAAGTACACGATACCTATGTTAGAGAGTTGCAAAACAAAGTGTTATGTGAGGAGGTCCAAAGGAAAGGTGGAGTGGGGAACAAGGAAAACTTTATGAGAGAAGTGGCTTTTGCATTAAACTTTAATGGATGGGTAAAAATTCAAGAGGCGAATTGGTAGAATGGAGGGCATTCTAGGCAAAAAGGACATGAGAAAAGGGATGGAAGAAAGCAAAGGACTCACCTTTGCTCCACTTTTCTGATCTCTAGGCCCACATCTTCATTTTTAAGCTGGACATTTCAATCTGTATGTCAAACCAGGGATTCAAAATCAACCCTCTATTAGCCAGAATATTTGAATAACCAGGGTATTTTATTTGAATAATCTTGTCTAGAACTTGTGGAACAAGAGTTTGATATAATTCCTCTTGTAAGCTAGCTGAAGTATGTGTCCAAACACCTACCACACTTTTCAGAAATTACTAAATTGAGGTGAAAGTACTTTTAAAATGCAAGGACAGCCTAAAAGAAAAATCCATCTGAAGTTTCATAACAAGATTCATAATAAAATAAAAATGCTTCTTGAAGCTTTCTTAGTGTTTCTGAAACCTTCAGTGCAAATGATCTCCTTGAGTGCTGTTGCCATTTAAGCAGAGAAGCTTAATAAGAAATATATCTCTCATCTGGGTAGCACTTTAAGAATATCAAATCCTCAAATACCAAATTGTCTGGAATCCCATAGCAGCTCTAAAACACTGCATTCCAAATTACAAAAAAGTTTAAAGCACTCGGACATCATAGATTTCAATTGTCTCCCTTCTTGAAGAAGATATTTTTAAAAATGCCATTTAAAAGAGATTATGAACAAAATCTACACTTCATGGAGGTAACTCTAAAACATTAATTTTTACATAAAAGCATCTGATGCATATAGAACCCTTTTAAAAAATAAGTGCTGCATTAGAGCTACAGAAACATAGACTTTCCTCCTCTAAACATATTTCTCTTTAGACTAGCAAATACCCTAAGCCAGTGGTAGGCAAACTATGGCCTGTGGGCCAGATGTGGGTGTAATGAATATGGGGCTGTAGCTAGTAATAATAATGCAAGGAGGAGGAGCTAGCTATAGAGAGGATGGTATGGGCCAGTACCAGGGGCCTGTCTTGAAACTGAGTATGAATGAATCAAAGATTCAGCCCCAGGCTAGCAGAAAGATAGGTGAAACTCTCCTTTGCTAGGCACCAAGCTCCTTTTAAGGTGAATGTTCTACAGCCCCTGTCCTGATGAGGAAGTGACTTCCTATTGGTGTTTCTAGAAGTGAGACAGGAAGAGAGATATGGCACTTCCTTTCCACAGTAATGGAGTTTATCTCTGTTCTAGCTTTTCAGAATCTTCAGGAGCTGTCCATGCTTGGCCTTAGTTGGGATAGGCAAATGACCACAAAGTTCTTATATTAAAGCCAAAGGGTTTATTGCTAAATGGGTATAGGTATAAAGGTATTGGAAAGAGGTTTAGGTAAAACTAAGAACTAACTAACAGCTACTTTGTTAAATCTAAGTTTAAGGTGTTGAAAGACTTCCTGGAATGCTCTTCAGCTGACCCAAGGGACCAGCCCTGGCTCAGAAAATAAAGTGGTCTCTTTTGTTGGAAATAAACTAATATTTGGTAAAGGACTAGTTGGTGAATCAGATGGTGTTTCTATTTGGCTTGCAGTGATTCTTTGATCCTACCTAGTCTAAGAAACTAATTCTCACCTTCCCACTCCCCCCAGAAATCAATCCTAAAAGGTAGAAGGACAAATGAGAAGTCAAGTAGCCAGGGATCTGCAAGCTCTTATATACCCTAGCTCCAACTGCCAGGTGCCACCTGCTCCCTGGCTCATGCCAAGTTCTATATTCTAACTAGGGCAAATTGCCAGCTTGCCCCATGAAAATATGGCAGTATGATTTTCTATATTACATGGGCCCCCTGAAATGTTCTATCTGGCTTTGTGACATTATTCCTAATCTGATGAATACAATGAGTAGGATACAATACAATGAAACTTCGAAAGAGCTGCCTTAGAAACAGACTGACAGATGAGCATTTCCTTTCTTTTGGCCCCCTCTTTAAAAAGTTTGCCCATCACTGCCCTAAGCTGATCGCATTCATTGAGGTTTCCTCATCTGAATAATTGATGAAAATATGTCTCAAACATTTTTATAATACCAAAAATAATTTATCTTTCTTTTTAGGTAGAACTATATTATGCTCCATGCTGCTTTCTTCCTGGGATGCCTATCACAGTGGTCAATTTTATATTGCCCTAACCTAAGTCCCATATGGACAAATGCGTTTGGCTTAGGTATGACTATCTACCTTTATAAGACTTATATCTAGGCATAAAAGTTTAAACCCAAATTTCCTATAAACATATTTTTTATATGTGCTGGTGAGTATAGTATAGTTAAGCCTTACTTTCACATTTATTCCATATTTATGTAAACAAACAGTAGAATAGCACAAAATACTCATGGTCTTCTAATGCTGATGTAAATATCCTCTTATGATGCTAGTCAGTGACAATTTGTGGGCATAGAGCATTCTTCTAGGCAGTTAGTGGCAAGAAAAAAAGACTTAGAATAATGTGATGGTCTCTGCTTTTGAAGGACCTACAGCATAATAGTGGAGATAGATCACATATGCAGATTCATACACTAGATGAGGATTGTATAAAATGCCAGTAAGTAAAAATAAAATATTAATGTATCAGAAGTGTCAGATTAATAATAGGCCACTTATATAATGCTTTATGGCCACAGATTAATTTTTCTTCTTAATCTGATTCTGTTCTCATATCATCTTTCTGAGTAAAGTCATATGGATATTGTTATTCCCATTTTTCAGATGAGAAAACTGGGACTCAGAGATAAACTGACTTTTCCCAGGTAATAGAGCTAAATGGCAGATCTGATACTCAAAACCTGTCTTTCTTCTAAATCCAAGTGCAGTTCTCTTTTTGCTATATATCATGCTTATTTTTCTTAAAAGCAAAGAGAAAAATGTGATGTTTATTAACTAGTATTCTATAAGCATAGTGCCCAGAAGATAAATCAGTTGATCATGTTTGGAAGTTGAAGTTAAAGTGCAGTTCTTTGAAAATTTACACCATGACCTTAAACTTGTCTGTTGACTTCTTGGCCTCCATCTTCCCATTAAAAAATTTCATCCTTGGGAATTTGTCACCATCCAGTATCTTTGCTTCTGTACCATTTCTGTTCAGTTTTAAGGGAGAAAATCATGAAACTGATCTGATTTAGCCCATGGTAAACATTCTATTACAAATATAACAAATTCAATAACAAATATAAAAATACTAGGCTCTTGCTGCTCTTTGCCAATCTTACTATTATGAATTTCATTGCCCACAGTGTTTCAAACCTCTTCTATTTCTCCTAAAATCACACCTTTTAATAGAACCCTTTAAAAAAAAGGTTCTTATGCTTAAAGCAGATGATCCAACCACCTACTTGACTGAGACAATAAAAGCCATCTGATCTGAGCTCCATCAGCCCACTTATTCTATTCTTCAAAACTTCTTAACATCACCACCTACTCTGACCTTCTCTCCTCTGATCACAGAAGAGGTATTCCTGCTCTTCATTAAGTTTTATCCTTCTAATACACTTAAATCCCATTTTCTTGTCCTGTTTCCAGGATTTTGCTAAGCAATCATTTTCTATCATATATTTTTTTCTTCCTCAATGCTTAAGAAAACTTAGTCTAGGCATGATAGTACCTACTTGTAATCTCTCCTACCAGGGAGACTGAAGTTGATGGATTATTTGAGTTTGTTTGACCTTTCTGAGTATTAGTGCACTGAGCCAACTGATGAATGTCTGCCCTAAGTCTGGCACCAATGTGGTGAGGCCCAGAGCAAGGGGCTAATAGTCTACCTGAGGAAGGGCAAACTGGCTTAGGTCAGAATGAGAGCAGGTCAAAGCTTTTGTGCTGTAGGATGCAGCCTGTGAATTTGGCCACTGCACTTCCAACCTGGACAAGATAGAAAGATGGAGTCTCAAAAAACCCCAAATGCTTAGAACTTTTGAATTCCCCCCAAAAAGCTTCTCTTAATCCTAGTGGCCTATTTAACTACAATCCCATTTCCTGTCCTTTATTTGGTGAAACTGCCTGTAAAAAAATGATCTATTAACTCTTTCATTAATCTTATAATTTGACTTCACCTCTACTAGTCTATCAAATTTTCCCTTACAAATGTTACCAATGGGGGTAGCTCAGTGGATTGAGAGTCAGGCCTAGAGACAGGAGGTCCTAGGTTCAAATCCGGCCTCAGACACTTCCCAGCTGTGTGACCCTGGGCAAGTCACTTGACCCCCATTGCCCACTCTTACCACTCTTCTGCCTTGGAGCCAATACACAGAAGTTAAGGGTTTAAAAAAAAAAGATAAATGTTACCAATGACTTCTTTATCTCCGTATATAATAGCTTCTTCAATTCTTATTTTCTTTGACGTTTTAACAGCTTTAGATACCTCTGAACCCTTAACTTCCCATAGATATGCCTTCTTCTCTTGGCTTCTGAGGTACCATATTCTTTGTATTCTTCTCTGTCATTCTGATTTGTCCTTTTCTGCCTTTTATTTTTGTGATACAGAGGAAAAAAACACACTGGATTTGGTGTTAGAGGACTTGATTCTAATTCTCAGGTCTGCTAATTACATGTTGGGTAACCTTAGGAAAGCCATTTTTTTTTAACTTATCTGGCTCTCATTTTCCTAATTTATAAAATGAAGATGTTGAACTAAGTTACCTCGAAGGTCCTTTTCAGTTCTAAATCTATGATCCTATGATCCCTTTTCTAACTTCTAAGGAAATAGTTCTCATGGATCTGTCCAGTGTTCCTGGTACTCTTTATACTATTCTTTGCCAAATTTATTCACTCCAGTGACTTCAGTGACCACTTCTGTACAGATGATGCCCTAATTTGTATTTCTAACCAGAACCTGTCTTCTGAATTATAAATCTGCATCTCTGGTTTTATTTGAGGACTTTTCAACCTACATGCCAGCTGATTGGCATCTTAAATTCAAAGTGTCTAAGTTTATTTTCTTTTTTCATATGCTAGCCTCTCCTAATTTTTTGATTTCAATTTGACATTATCATTTATTCATATATTTGTGATTTTAGAGATTCTTCTTTCTCAAATATTATTCTGTCTCTACTTCCATATTTCAAATCTATTTCATAGTCTCTGTTTTCACTGCCACTCTCTTTACTCATACCTATTCATTCATGCTGGCAGAATGGTATTTTTACATATAGATTTTATTAGTCATATTGTTAATTTCTTATCACTTACTAAATGCAGTTTAAATACCTTTATTCGACATTGAAAGTCTTCCACATTGTCTGTCCCCATCTTTTGGGTCTTTTTATTCCTACCATATACTCTTAAGTTCCAACCAAGTTGGATTCCTCTTTGCCCTCAACATATGATTCTATTTAACATTATAAAGTACATTTCTAATATCACATCCTCCATGAATCCTCCCCAATCTCCTTTGTTAACAATGTCCTTTCCCTTAATTAAATCCTTGTTTTTCAACTCTATTGTAATTATATTATATTGTGTATATAGTTATATGTGTTTGCTTATAAGCTCCATGGGGTAAATGATTGTGTCTAATCTAACCTTTGTCTCTCTCCCAGTGCTTATTGAAGTGCTCCCTGCACATAGGAATTTACTGTTTGTTGGATGAGTGTATGAATTTGTGAAGACATTTATAGTGCCTCTCTGTTATTCACAGAGATGAAATGAAAAAAATTGAACAATATAATGAGCATAGGAAGTTTGTTAGAATCAGAACACTAGTTTGAGATAGCTTCACCTATCTAAGATAATGTAAATGTTGTCTTGTCTGAAGAGAATATACCAAATGATTTCAGAGCTAAAAGAGAACTTTAAAATAATTTAGTTTACCCCCACCATCTCTATTTTACAGTTGAGGAAACTGAGACCTAGTTAGGTTTCATGACTTTTTCAAAGTCACAGAATTAGTTAGTGAGGAACCCAAATGTGAAAGCCTAAGAGAATTCTAAGTTCAACTCATTTTGTGCTAAATGGCTGCTTCATGGTTTTTTAGCTAATGGTTTTCAGTTACTTAATCTACTTCTACTAATTTTCCATAACCTAATAAATAGATGTTACTCACAATATATTTAGTATATAGGACTGTGACTTGCCCACACAGCGCTTAAAATCTGCCTGTAGGTTTCAAAGCATGTGGTGTCTTAATATCTGTATCACTTTTCTCTGAGATTAATGATTTAAGTGACTATACTGGATTAGATGTATTATTGAAAAGTGTAACCTTGATTTAGTGGACTAGCTCAGTGGTTCAGCTTTCAGGTCCTATGATGATTATATGAAATACTGTCTACCCAGTAGAAATGTGCTAGACTTTGTTTCCCTGTGTTGTCAGGAATAGGAGTCACCAGAAATGTTCAATATTAAACAGTAATAAAGAACAGCTCAACAGTTTTTCATATCTTTTCTATAACCTCCAACAACAACAACATTTTTCTTTATGTAGAGGTTTCAATTCTGGATTCCAGGAATCTGTTTTCCAGTGACTATGAATATCTACAGTATCAAGCTCTCATTTGTGATTTGGTTAAAAAGCTGCTGATCAGAAGCCTAAAAGAGAAATTCCATGCCTTAATTCTCATTATGTAGGGGGGAAATGCTCGTGTTCTTTTTCCCCTCTTGAAAGTAAAGTTTCTTGATTTATTGTTAAGGAACATTAAAGAGATATTCCTGGTAGGAGGATGGTCCAGAATGCTACTAAAATCCCTTTCAGGTCTGAGGTCCTATAATTCTAGGTGGGTAGAATGGCTGAAAATGTAGAAGCTTCTTTTGATTTGACTGCTACCTCTTCTGATACATCCTCCTTTGTACTATGAAGATTTCATTTAAAACAAGAATGCTACCAACAATATGCTCTGAAGTAACTTTACACACTGTTCAACTATTTCATTACTCCCCCTGTTCCTGCAGATTGGTGCCAACCTAGAACAGTAATGTTAAACTCAAATAGAAATGGATCCCTGAGGGTTCTTGTATTAACCGTGAAAACTACAAATTGTTGTTATCTTTATTATATTGTATTTTTATTTATTTTGTTAAATATTTCTCAATAACATTTTAATCTAGTTTGGTAACACTGAGGAGTTTTGCAATCACTTGAACTTGAGTTTGATACTTCTATTCTCAAGGTCCTCTGGAATGGTAGACTTATTTCTGTCTTTTAGCCTTTAGTTTTATTGTTCTTCATACACAGAGTACCTTTTTCTTTTCTCTTTTTTGCTTTTCCAAAACCTTATTCTCAAGACCCAGTACAAATGTAAACTACTCCTATTGAAGCCTTCTTTGACATTATATCCCACATCAGTCACTCACTTTTTGGAACTCCCTTAGCAATACCTAAACAATCTCTTACTGTCTGTGCCACTCATTTTGACACTGTTTCACGTGTATATTTTAAATTTCTACAAATAAGAATATATAATTGTATATACTGAAGGCAGGGAATTTATATTCTTCTTCCTTTGACTCTTCCCTAACACTAACTCAAAGCTGAACACATAAATATTTGTTAGGCCAAACTGAATTGAAACACAACTACACCGAAAATACACAAAGATAACAGTGTATATATTTGTCACAGGATGATCAACATTTTTCTTTGCATTTGCTGTCAGATATAAGTAGCTATCATACCTCTCCTGCCCTTGAGTTTTCTGATGTCTCAGTTTTAGACACCACTTACAATTGTGATATGAAATTACCCATCAGTCACAGAAAGATAAGTTGTACTGTCAGTGGTGGCTGTTAAAAGAGCTAGAATATATTTGGAAAGAATAGTATTATGGAAAATCAAAGTTTGGCTATGGAAGGGATAATTTTCTTCAAGGTTAATTTGGCCACACCTGAAAGGAACAAACTAGAAAAGATTGCAGGGCTAGAGCTGTATAATGAATGATAGTCTAAATATTTGCCATAGAGACTTGTTTGGTAATTTAATTAAACAAGTAACAAGCATTTAAGTATGTACTGTACTCCAGAGTCTACACTGATCATTGGGGATACAAAGGCAAAAGTAAAGTGGTCCTTTCCTTTAAGGAGCTTAAATTCCATATACAAAGATGAATATATTTTAAAAACACAAAACCAATGCCAAGCCATTTTTTGGCAGAGGTACTAATACTTGGGGTGGGGTAATAGGAAGGGGGCTTCTTGAAAAGCTTCATGTAAAAGAGGACATTTGTGTTTAGTTGGGAAGGAAACAAAGGATTCTAAGAAATGGAGATGTGGAAGGAATGGATATCATGTATGAATTATAGCATATTGAAAATCATAGAAAGGGGCAACTATGTGGCTTAGCGGATAGAGTTCCAGGCCTAAAGTTGGAAGGTCCTAGATTCAAATGTGGCCTCAGACACTTCCTGGCTGTGTGACTCTGGGCAAGTCACTTCAACCACTACCATCCTTCTACCTTGGAACCAATACACAGTATTGATTCTAAGAGGGAAGGATGGGGTTTAAAAAATACTCATAGTGAGTAGTGATGTGTCAAAAACGGCAAGAAGACCACTTTGGTTGAACCAAAGAGTGTGTGGAGGAGAGTAACAAATATTGGAAGGCTGTAGTGAAATCAAGTTGTGAAGACTTTTAAGTGCTAAACAGAGAAGTTTATTTTTGATCCTCTATAATAGGGAACCTCTTTTTCTCTTCCAGATGTTGGTGAATTAGGAAATGCTAGAGTACAATATTGAATTATAGGAATATAGTTAAGGATAGTCTGGTTTTCTAGGGTTAGTTGAAGGAAGGGAATTTTGAGAGAAGGGAAAAGGATTCTGGGTAGAAAGGAATTGTGGGTCTACAACTAGAAATAACAACTTCACTTCCTTCTTGGTTTTTGACCAAGCTGGAGGGAGTTTTTGTCTCTAAGCCTACAATTCCCATCAAGCTAAAGGAGGGTTTTTCCTCTGAGAGATTCTCCCTGAAGGGCCAGGATTTTCGTGGAGAAGTCCTTGGCATCCAGGTAGAGGATTTACTTGGAGGGAAATAATTTCTCTGAGTCCAGGTTTCATTTGTCAGTGGTCCAGCTACCAGACTTCCTTTTGGCTAAGGTAATTCAAAGCTTTCCACCTATAGCTTTGAGTTACTTAGTACAGCAGCCAAACCCAGAGGTTTTTTTCCCTTTCTTTCTTATTAATTATTGGTAGTAAGTTTAGATTAAGTCAGACAGCATGGGGTTCTTAGATAGCATAGGGAGGATTAAGCAGGGCCCATAAAAGAAAACAAAGGCTCTCCTTCAACTGGAGATTTAGAAAGTTGGGTGAAGTTAGTTTGGATAATGCTAGGGTCCTACCTACCAGTTTCCTTCTTCCTTTTTTAAAATAAACTTTATTTTCATAAGCCAAGGGTTTTTATGCTTCACTGGCCCTAGGTAGTTCCTAGGTGGGCCTAACATCCCTCTAGGGCTCTTCCATAATACAGAACGATCACACAAGGCAATTGTGACTCTTTCAGTGGTTCTTAGGATAATCACTGAAATCACTTTTTTTTTTTTAAAGATTAGGGAAAAAAGTGTTAAGACTGTGGCCTTTGGAAGGAAAAATAAAAGTTCCTACTAGTGTGGATCATAGAAAATTTTCTAGTTTGCTCTGTGATGATCTTCCCAACTACCTTACACACCCCAGAAAAAAAAATGCAGTTACTATTTTTTTACTTTTGCAGAGCTTCTTTCTTCAATATGTAAAGAATCTAAGATTTATCCATATGGGTGCTCCTGTCACTAATACATATCACAAATCTATACATTTGTAGACAGTTTGGTGAATTGTTGTGACTAAAAAAAAACCAGTTATAATCTGGTGATGATCCTTCTAGCAATGAACCTTTCCAAATTTAGCTAGGCTGGTCACAGGATGTCAGATATACAGATTATCTTTGGCTTGTGCTCAAAACTTTTCTTGCTTGGAAAGATTATACTTGGAAGAACAACTCTTACTTATTTTTCATCATTTTGGGGAATTCAGAATGACTTCCATACTGGCCAAAGTGGGGGATTGGGATATTTATGGATCAGTGAGTAAGCATGTATCCAATTATTACTGTATGCCATGTACTGTGCTAAGTGCAAAGAATACAAATACAAGGCAGTCCTCACATTATAGGGGAAAGCAAGACATAGAATGGTAGCAAGGAAGGAGTGTTTTGAACAGAGAATAGTGATTGGAATGTAAGGGCAATTGACACGTCCTTTCCAGAAATGTTACTGTTGATTTAATTACTATTTTCAGAACTAGAGCTGGAAGGTTGCGGTAAAGCTGAGGATGAAGGGAGGCTGTGTACACAGTTGCAGGATGTGGCAATATCGGGGAAATAGTAGGTTATGTTTGGGGTTGAGAGATAAAGAGAATGCTCACTAATCAGAAGCCTCAGATCTTGGGAGAGAGAACTTGAATCTGGGGTTGGAAGGTAGAAGCTTGAGGCAAAGCAGGTGGCATGACATAAAGATAACTAGGAAATCAAAAGCACTTCAAATATCAGCCAAATCATTGTCTCAATAAGTGAATTAGTTAATGGAGGGAGAGGATATTCTTCCCAGCTTTTAGGAAAAACAAAGTGACTCTTCCATGTTGGGAAGGTCAGAGTTTCACTGTCTTTCATCAGTTAGGGAATGTTCTTAGAATATCTTCAGAGATGTAGATTCAACTCAGTTTAAGACAAATTTATCAAGGGCTTATTGTGTACTATATGCTAAGAAAAAAATAAAAATGGTCCCCATCCTCAAGGTACTTAATACATTTTATTGAGAGTATATAGCATAGTTGCATGGATTTAGAGCTTCATAGAAAGGACTTCAGAAGTCATGTGTTCACATATAAGTGAATACAAAATAATTTTATAATAGACATGTATTGATGGTTAGGGAGCTCAGGTTAGTGTATTAATAATAATATTAATAGCAAACATTTTCATAGTGTTTCAAAGGTTTGCAAAGAATATTGCTTATCTTATTCTATCCATACAACACTGTGATATAAGTGCTATTACTATTCCCATTTTATAGATGAGGAAACTGAGGCTATAAGAGGTTTAATGAATTGTCTAGGATCTGAGGTAGATTCAAACTCAGAGCTTTCTGACTTAAAATCCTACTCTGTGTTATAAAGAAGTAAATAAATAAGGTAATCTGAGTGGGTCAAATGAATGAAATTTGGGTGTGAGGAAGGATAAATGGGGGTATTGGGTAATTATAAGGTGATTGGAGGAGGAATGAAGGTACAGGAAGGCATTTAGGAGATAAAGGAAAATGGGGTATGTAGGAGAGGGCAGTTCAAACAGGTTTATTCTCAGAGGCTTGAGACAGAGGATACAGGGAGGAAATTAGGGCCAATAAGAAATGTTTAGGTTTGGCTGGAGGGTTTCTCTTGTTAGTTTCTAAGTCTCTTGAGGGAGGAGTCTAGAGGGCCCCTCCCTGCCAGTCAAACTGATGGCTGGAGGAAGTCTTGAGGTAGGTACTTCCTGCCAAGATGGATGCCCCAGTTCTTTCAAGAAATAAAAGAAAAATGATTCCTTCCCCTTGAGCCCTTGTCTTAATTTTTGACACAATGATTTACCGGAAGGTTTGAATAGTTAACAAGGGGATTTATTAATACCAGGGTCAGTCAGAAGGGGAGAGGGGTTCAGGGTTTTCTAATTGCTGCTAGGGAGAGGGTGATGATGGGGGATGGGTAGTGGAGAGGTTTAGACAGAGAGAGTCCAGCTCTCCCAGCCAGGAAGATTTGACTGCCTTTTAAATAAAGTCTTTATCAGATCAATAAAACTTAGGAGTAACTTATTTAAGGATACTCTACTAGCCTATAGAAACCAAACCCACAATGTCTAATCACCAAGCCCTCCCTTCCACCAGGACCCAAAGGACATTTAGGGAAGGGGAGGGATGGAGATGGGAGATCAGGAGAGGTCCAGAGAAATGAGATAGGTCCAAATTTCCCCAAGACAAAATAAGCACAGGCCAAGGTCAAAGCAAAGCCAAGCCAAAAGGCCAAAGCAAAAGCCTCCAGCCACAGTGAAAGCCAGAAGGCAAAAGCCTCCTCTGTTGAAACTTTACCTCTATTTATAGCTTTAAGTTCTAACTGACTTTCTGAAGATTCTAAGATGTTTAACTGACTTTTTGTGACCATTAGAAATTATAGAAGCAAAAAGTTTCTGTTAGCCACCTTGCATTACATCTGTCCACTACCCTATCTAACTCTTGAGCTAAGTTGTTTTTTTTTAAAAGTCAATCTTTGATATCAAGAATTGATACTAAGAACCAGTTCCAATGAAGAAGTGTGGTAAAGGTTAGGCAATGGGGTTAAGTGGCTCACCCAGGGTCACACAGCTAGGAAGTATCTGAGGGCAGATTTGAACTCAGAATCCTTAGTTTCCAGGCTTTGCTCTGTCCACTGAGACACCTAGCTTGTCACTTGAGCTGAATTTTGAATGGAATTAAAGAATCTAAGAGGTAGAGGTCAAGAGGGAGAGCACTCCAGGCATGAAAATGAGGATGTGCAAAACTACTGAGTTGGGAGGTGGAGTGTTGTGTTTAGGAAATCAGTTTGAATGGACCACAGGTAGTGTGAATGAAGGAAAATGGTGTGAAATCATGTACCTGAGGCTTTGTGAACAGAGCAGTAGTCTGGTCAGACATGCGCTTTAGAAATCTGAATTTGGCAGCTGTGATGGTTGGTTTGGAGAGCAAGCAGAATTGAAGAAGGAAAGCGTAGGGAGGCCAATTAAGAGACTGTAGCAAGAGTATAGGCAAAGAGTGATAGAAGCCAGAGCTAGGGTGGTAGCCATGTGATTCTGTGCAGCAGATTATTTGTTTTGTTATTGTTGAGAATAAATGGTTCTAATCATGTTCTGAGCAAATAATGATTATGTTTTGGCAGATTTTGTTTGGTATATTTTGTTCAATGGATCAGCAACGCATATTAAGTGCCCATTGCATGGAGAACCATGTCCTTGAGGAATGTCTGGGGAATTATTCCATTGGACTAGATAACAGTTCCTTCCTTCCTTCCTTCTCTTTCTTCTTCTTTCCACAATCATACAGATAGGATGTTTGAAGCCAGATTTGAACCCAGGACCAACCCATGCTGAACCAGGTTCTCTATCTACTGAACCATTTGCCTCTGATGATTATTGTTTCATCAGGGTCTAATGAAGAAAAAATATACCTCTGAAGAATATAAAAGAATATCTAAAGTGAAATTATAAAAACAAATGCAAATTAATATAGCTGTTAGACTCTACAACATTGACAAATGATTTGAATGCTGTGGAAAGAGAGAGGATGGGAAAGATTTGTGACTGGAGACATTTCATCAACTTTGCCAGTTTACAAGAATTGCTATAGTTCATCCTTTGGTATAAATTTTCTTTTCCTGATAAATATTGACAATATGTTAGGGATATAAGACCCAAACACAGATAATACAGAATTACATAGTAAACACATTAAAGATTTATAAAACAAAATGGTACTTGAGGGTTGTGGAAGAAAGACATACCAAACAGGGGAAAGGGAATGTTTCACTCCTGATTTTGAATTTCTTAGAAGCTTAAAATCATACTTGAAATCCATATTTTTGTCAAACATAAAATAATGCTAATATTATCACCATTATTGGAATGTTAGATTAAGCCTATTAAATTATTAGAACTTGGATTTTTCCTTAAAATTTCCTTAAAAAAAAAAAAAAGCCTGACAGCTACTGTACCTCATCCTGTTTCAAAAGCTAATTAATGCAGATGTTTTTCTCCATACCAGACATTTATTGCTCAACTGCTTTAGGAGAGAATTATTTGTGTCAGGAGGTTGATAGTCCAGATTTCCTTGAAGGTTCCAGAGTCATCAGTTTAGACACGAACAGAGCAGGATAGCTAGATCAGGAAATTATGTTAACACTATCAAAATCATCCAATATTTGTAAAACACATAAAATATGTAGAGGGCATTGTGCTAGATGCTGTGTGTACAAAAAAAATGTAAACAGCAGAGTCATTGTCCTCAAAGAAACATTAATAGTCTGTTGGATTAGGGAGATACTATAGGTATACAAATGAATATAGTACAAAGTAGAATGTGATGGAGACAAAAGACAGTGATAGACAAATTGTAGCTGGAAAATTTGGTGAGGGAGATAGCATTTTAAACAAGGAGGATGAGGAAAAACTTCATAGGAGAGAAACACCTGAGCAAGACCTTAAAAGAAAAGAATTTCAGCAGATAAAAGTAAGAAGGGAGTACATTCCAGGCATAAGAGAAGACATTTACTAAAGCTCTCTGGAGATGACAGGATGAGATAAGAAGTATGCATAGTAACCAACTTTGGCTATTATGAAACATGTGTGTAAAGGCAAGAAACATAAGAAAATGAATGTTAAGAACCAGATTGGGGGATATCATTTTATCCATGAGACAATAGAAAGTCATTGAAGTTCTTTGAGTAAAGAAGTGATGTCGTCAGACTTGTAGATTAGGAAAATTAGTTTATAGTGGCCGTGTAAATGAACATGACACTGGAATAGAAACATGGAGCAGCTGAGACTCTCATCTACAACAAAACCAAACATTTTTCAGGTCCCTATACTGTGCTAGTTTGGCTAAGGCTTGCTTCCTACCCTTGTAGTAATAGTCTAGGAAATTAGAATAGTTACTTATGCATGATAAGTGCATTAAAGAGTTTTTTTAAGCACAATGTAAGGTTTTGAACATGATCAAGGAAAGCTTCAACCTCATGGATTAATACTTTAAATAAAGGGTTTTAGAAAAAATGATAGAACCTTGACTTAGTCTCTTCTCTTCCCTTCTCTCCTTCCCTGCCTGTCCCTCATCACTTTTTATCATTCAATATTCTTGTGTACCTGGGTTAACGATTTGTTGTTCAGTTGTTTCACTTGTGTTCATCTCTTTTGGGTGCCATTTGGGGTTTTCTCAGCAAAAATCTTGGAATGTTTTTCAATTTCCTTCTCCAATTCATTTTACAAATGAGAAAACTGAGGCAAAAAGGGTTGTTATTTACCTATTTGGTAAGTAGCAGAGGCCAGATTTGAACGTGGGAAGATTAGTTTTCCTGACTTTAGGCCCTGCACTCTATCCATTGCTTTACCTAGCTGCCTGTGTGTTCATAGTACTGAATGTCCTATTGGAGGTACAATGAAGTAAAAGAGATGAATGTCATTTCTCAGTGTTTACATCTTCATGGAAGAAAAAAAAGTTCTAACAACCTGAAAAGTTAAACATCAATACACCACACAGTGATCTAGTGTTAGATCTAACTCCTGTTAAGATTCTGGCCATGTACCACTTGGAAGTTTGAAGAAGTCCATTTTATTTTCAGTATCAGCAGGATGTTTGCATTTTTTTCCAGTGGCTCTCAAGTTAACCATAGTGTTCTGTTTGAGTGAGATATGGGGTAGATGAAATTCCAGTTTTATTCATTTTTGGATGTCTGTCTCTACTATATGCATAGACTTTGATATGACTGTCAGAGAGGATGAAGGGGCCATTCTTCTGGTTGGCTCAGCTCTTGCACATTGAAGGCCTTTCACTCTGGCCAGGGGAGTATAGCCTCTGGAGTTTCTTTCTTCAGGAGCTGGTCAAGGATGGCATTTAAAATCCTGAAATAACTGGTTAGGCCAGAAATGATACCCTTATTCCCCAAATAGGAAGAATAGTAAGCATGACTTTTTCAAGCCTGAGGTCCTATATATTCTACATTTTTTAAGCAAAGGACTAAAGATTTATAAGAGCTCTTTATGTCATGAATAGATATAATTTTACAAATCTTTTTCCCGTAGAAAGCATGACTGACTCTCCTAAGAACTTTCTCTTTTATGTGTTAGTCAAGTCACTAGAATTCACAGAAACTTCACAGAAGTGCTGTTTGACCAGGCCTGGATAACTTTTAGCTGCTTTAACCAAATCTCAAGTAGCATCAATAAGAAGAGCAATCAGGTTGCAAAGGAGCGGGGGGTGGGGGGGCATCATGCTGAGGAAGATGTGATTATAAAAGGGATAGAAAATTGCAGAATGGTTTGCATCTTTAATTAGCTGCTCTTCGTCATTTATCGCTTATTGACTAAAGACAGATTTAAAATTAGGGAGATTTATCTCTGGCAGCGATGTTCGTGCTTCTGATTTTTGTCAGGGATGGTTTCAGTCTCTAATTGAAGGTTTCAGTGATTGGTTTCAGAAGTCATCAATCTCAAATAGTAGGCGCTGCTGAGCAGTGATGAAGTCATTGTTTAGTGGGTCACAGCAGGTTTGTGTCAGTGAAATGTTTATTCCTTGTGCACTTTATCTAGAAGACTAGATTTTGAAGACATCAAGAGTCTTCCATTATTTTATGTCACAGAGCACATGGGCTGAGAGGAAAGTCCATTATGTGACTCTGGTCATGTCTGAGGAGTAAAGAAAGAAGTGGGCTTTCAAGCATTCTTTTCTCATTAATTCACTGTATCCCTGGACAGTCTCCTAGCCTTGCCCCTTCCTTATTTGTGATTATTGGAATTCAGAAATCAATTTCTTCCCTGGCATAGCCAACTGATGATGCTAAAACCTGTTGCAAATACAAAAGCCACATTTAACTATGATGACAAAGTAGCTGGGCAGGAAAAACTCCATAGATACAGTGTTCCAGGAAAAAGAACAGAACAAACAAAAGAGCTCAGCTTCCAGATTTCACTTACTGTTATATAGAAAGATTCAGCCCTTAAATTTCCCATGTGATAAAATATATTGGAAGAGAAACTGGGTTATATCAGTTTTTTTCCTTCTCTTCCTCACTGAACCATTGAATGGGGCTGGAAAACACACCAGTCTAGTGAAGGGTGTTATCTTTCTCCAATATCTAATATATTTTTTTAGTGTAACCAGTATTGCCACATTTGTAATTGTAGGTGAGGATTCATCAGAATACACCTGAGACAGATTTAAAGGGGCTTTGGTTTCTGACAGGCAGAAAATGGTTTCTGGGTGAAGGTGGAGGTTGAGCTAAGAGGGAGACAATGAAAGAAACATTTTGAAAAGATTTTAGAAAAAAGAAGATAAGAAAGGAAAAAAAATGGGAAAAAAATTTAGTTTACTTCTATATGTTCCTTATTGTAACTCCCTCCTCCCCCATCTATGAAATGGGGCTAATAAATATAGCTATTTCATTGAGTTGTTATAAGGATCAAATGAGATAATATGAAAATCTCTTTACAACATATATATATATATACATATATATATACCCCATATGTAACTGTTTAAATGTTAATTATTATTGTTATTAATTTCACTGAAGAATTTCAGAGCTGTGAGTTTAGAAAATGTATTAGGTAGAATGAGAGGCATCAGACCCTAGTTTTAGAAATATGCTGAATTATCCCATCACTTAGCTATGTTCCAGAAAAAAAAATCTGTACTACATTTAGACCCTGGCATAACTATAAATGTATTGACCCTAAGAAACCACCTCTGAAACCCAAATGTACACCCTCCCTCATTGTTCTTTAATAACCAAGGCTACAAACTAAGGAGCTTAATTTAAAATGTACCCTTAGTGCATGTGATGCAGTATCTAGGCTGCATATGTTGTTTTTAAGTGGTAGAAATTCAATCTCCAGGAAGGATTCTGGGAGGAAAGATTCTGGAGTCATTTTGCTTTTATCTGCAAATTAACAGTGAACATTGAGCTTCATCAGCTGCAGATGTAATCATAGCACTTGTACTGTTAAAAATATAGTATGTACATGTAATTAGAAGTAAATGGCCCATATGCACATGCTCTGATTGCCTTATCTTAGTTTCTTCTTTTAAAGAAAAGATTTTCACCCAGTTGCTAGCCTCTACAGACTTTTCCCTATAAATCAGTCTATAGAGGAGGCCAGCCCCAACATTCAAAATTATTATTATTTTGCTTTATTGTTTCCTCTTTGTCAGTATCTGGACACTTATTTCTATTTATTAGCTGTTTTTAAGATACCAACAAGTCACTTCAAGAGGCTGGTGTGCTTACTTGAAGACTTATTTCTCTGTGTTGTTGCTAACATGATATTGATTCCTTACACTAAAAGTGTTCTTCATAGATACATCTCTGGGATGCTGGTATAGTAAATCTTATTTCAAGATGACAACATTTTCTAGAATATCTGTAGAATGAATATTCTGTAATTAAAAAAATAATGCCTTATTATGTCATCAGATTATAATAACAGTTTTTGTTTGCATTATTGATATTCTTAGACCCAGTAATTAAGTATTTTGGTTGTTTTTTAATACTATTAAAATGCTGAATTTCAAGTGGCCATTTCAGTTGTATTCCCCCCCCCCCTTCCCAATTTAGGGGAAAACTTAATGCCTTTCATTCCTCTGTGGAAAGCACTAGCATATTTGGCATCTAGACTACACTAGAGTAAGCCAGTCTTGCAGAACCTCAGTTTCTTAGAATACTCAATAGTAGTAATTTTAACTATTCATTGACATTTCTTATTGATACCATAATAAACGAAAAGAGCACTGAATTTAGGATTCAAAAGACCTTTCTGAGTTCTACTTCCATCTCTGTCACTAAATAGGTATTAGATATATTATGATGGTAGATAAATTGTTTCAGGTCTCTGGAATTTGGTATCCTAATCTGTGAAATTTCAGGGGTTAGTTTGTAAGGTTATAAGTCTTCCGTTTTACATATAAACCTTTCTTTAAAGAGGATGAAAATTCTTCTTTCATTGTTTTAGAACTAAATATTTAGTTTCTGAAGGTCAGTGGTAGAACAGGGGAGTGAAAAGGAAACATGAAAAAACTTCCTTGCATCAGGAACATGCTTGGAAACATTAGGAGAATACTAATGATGTGCACTTATGTTGACTGAAAAACTGAAAATTCTCATAATAAATGAGAAATGTGTTTGAACTGTCATTATCTGGTATAGATGAAGAAAATAAATAATAATAGTTTACACTTACATAGTATTTTAAGATTTTAGAGTGATTTACATACATTAGTGATTATGTTACATATTATTGATAAACATGGTCTGATATAGATAGTAACAAATTAGTAACAAACAATGACTGCTATAGATAGTGTAAGTATTATTATTCTCATTTTACAAATGGGGAAAGCTGAGGCTCAGCAAAATTTAATGACTTTCCCAGAGTCACATAGTAAGTTTTAGACTTGGGTCTTAAGCTGAAGTGTTTAGACTCAAAGGCTACTGTGTCTTTTGTATGCCACAGTTCTCTTTGACTCGTTTACCTTAACAAATCTTCTAAGCAACATTTTTAGGATGAACTAGGAATGTAAAGTATACTTTACCTAATGCCTGGGAAGCAATATATAAGCCATTCTTTTTGGTACTTTATTCTTTCCCCTATTTAAAAGGAAAATATATGGAATGCCCTAACCACCTTCACCCAGAAACCATTTCTTTATAAGAAAGACTCAATTTCCATATTTAGCAAATTGGATTATCCTTCCCCAGAGCACATTTCTAATGCTGAATGCCATATTTTCTAAGATTTAAATTGAATCTGGGAGCCTTGTCATCTCTGCTTTTATTTTGAAAATCCCATAGATTGAATGTCTCCTGATTTATTTTTTTATAGTAAAAAAATGAAAGTGGAAAATAGAGCAGGCTTGGGGCATGATGGCATTGGAAGGGAAAAGTGGCCTACATGTTTTCATGATTATATAAATTAACAGGCTTTGACCAGACTGTCCCCAGTTACACCAAAGCTTCAAAGGCAATATTAACTAATCCAATGACATTCCAAATTTTGTTTTTCATTTTAAACACTAATTCAGAAATTTAGTATGTTAAAGGAACAGTATTTGTGGCTTTTTCCAATATAAATTAAAAGCCAAGAGTTAAAGTAGAGAGTCCTGTTAGTACCAGGGAAGTATACCCAGACAAAAAGTGTGTGAAAATATCTTTGGACAAGATAAAGCAAGTGTTTTTTAATAAACTAGGTGAGGATATTTTCTTCATTCCTCAGTGTTATACTTTCTTTTCCCTCTCCCCCAGCAAAACTATTACTCTATTTTTTTTGGGGGGGGGAGAAGGAGGTTTTATTTTTTCCCCTGATGCTCTTTTGTACTTTTAATAAACCATGTAATAATTGATTTATAATGATATAAATAATGCTTTATGAGTCTGCATTATTAGAGAACATGTGTAGATAGTCTACTTAACTAGCTCCAGTCTATAAAATATTGGAGTTGCAATTTGGAATTATTTATCCTCTTTTTTAGATGAGAAAACAGGCCTATAGAAGTTAAATGACTTCCTTCAGTCAAATAGTGAAGTTTTATAAGAATATATAAATATGTGGGTTAATCAATGAGAAACCAACAAGTGTTTTGAGCAACTGCCACTCACAGATCAAACTCACAAAGTTGGATAGGGTATCAGAGGCAGAGTAAATCTGATAACCCTTCAATACAGGAATGGCAGTTGGATTTACTGGTCTCTATCAACTACCTGGGAATAATATAAAGATTAGCAACTCACACACTATGAGTTCTTTGAGGTAAGAGAAAAACAAGCAGGAAGGAAAATAAAACAGTTTAATTGTATTATTATAGTCAGGAGAGTGGGAAAGGAATTATCTGTAACTAGGAATCTCTACATGACAAGAACTGGAGTTCTAAGGGAAAGTTTCTCTGTCAACCTAACTTCAGTCAGGCTGACAGCTTTGGCTGAGGACTAGAGGGAGAGAGCTGGATATTGGGGTTTCTCACAAATGGTCCAGGTCACTTCCTTGGTGGCTTCAGGATACCAGGAACCAAGTCCTTGCACAGCAAATAATCCAAGAGATACCAGGTAGGGGAAAATGTCTGCAAGCTATCCACCAGAAAACAGACACAATCCACTACTAAGGCTTGTCTTGAGAGATGTTATCTTCAAGTTTCTCCAATTCCAAAGATCGCAAGCTCATGGAGTCCCTGCTGGCTGGACCTCTGCTCCAAACTTCTCTCACATCAGCAATGACAGTTTCTCCTCTCTCCTCTCTCTTCCCCTGCATTCCATTCAGAATGTCCATGACTGGCAGCCAAAGTTTTGCCCTTACTTAGCCTGCCTGCTAAATCTACTTTTCTACTCTGAAGTCTATTTCTCTATTACAGAAGTTAGAAGTAGAATCTACCTCTCATAATTTCCATTGTGTTACTCACCATCCTGCCAGTCAACGATTCTCTGAGGCATCTCTGGGCTATTCTTGAAATAGTGCAAAATGGACATTATTAATGTAAAGAACAAGGTTTCCACAGCTTTCCATTCTGAGCAGTTTTAAGATTTTTTTTCCTGAAACGCACTAGAGCTCTATTTAAGATTTCTATGTTAGGAGTCAGCTAGGTGGTTTAGTGGACTGAAAGCCAGGCCCAGAGACAGGAGATGCTGGGTTCAAATTTGGCCTCAGATACTTCCTAGCTCTGTGACCCTGGGCAAGTCACTTAACCCCCATTCCTTTACCTAGGAACCAGTACACAGTATTGATTCTAAGACTTCAAGTAAGGGTTTTTATACATACATACACCATATGTATGTATGTATGTTTGTATGTGTATATATATGTATATGCATATATATATGTAAATCTCCATTTAAGTATTTGCTAATTCCACTGTATTGTGTGTGAGTAAATTGATCATTTTAGTCAGAAAGTCAGATTATTGCTATTATTGACTAGGCAAGAAAAACTGAAGCCTCAAGAACCTAAATAATCTCTGTGATTTTCTCATATTAATTAATGGAAGACTTGAATTAAAGTTAATGACATATAAATAGTGTCATACTATTATTATTATACTACCACCACTACCACCACAGCTACCACCACCAATTGCCATAAGTATTTACCTTTGTCCTACATATTTTGTTTATGATGGAGTAGGGTTGGATTGGTTGGAGATGGATAAAGACATGAGTGTTTTCAGACTGCCACCTCCTTAGACTAGATAAGTCACATACATTAGTACAGTTTCCCAGGTCCCTAGCCTGATTGAGACTAACCTAGGCAAAAAAATAAATAAGGCTACAGAAAAATAAGCATTTTAGTCAAAATTGAAATTGAACCTATGTTGGTGATTATGATCCTTAGGCCACAATTTATTTATTATCTACACTACCTCTAAACATGACTATAGGTGGAAAAGGCAATTATTAAGATTGTTACAAGAGAGGGCATTTGAAAGTTTTTAAACTTTTTAAAATACATTTTTTGGATTTTTAAAATTATAATTTTTCATCAGTATTACTCTCTTTCCCTGTCCCATATAATAACTAATATTTTTTGAAGACAGAAAAAAGAAGAAAAAAATCAGCATAATTGATGGATATTTTTGATTTGTGTGTGTGTATGTGTATTGTGGTTGTTATTTCCATTTATATTGTTGTTGCCAGTAGAGGTTGTTTTCTTGGGATCTTTTTAAAAACTCTGTACTTCTCTGGATTCAATACATTTGCTATTCCTTAAAACACTGTAAATTTCTGCTACATTCATGTGGCACAACTAGTGTAGCCATTTCCCATTCAATAAACATCTATTTTTGTTTGCAATTTTTTTGCTGCCACAAAAAGTGCTGATATTTTGACATTTATTGTGATTTCTTCTCATTAACCTCCTTGGGTTATAAGCCCAGGAGTGGAATCTCTGAATCAAAGAGGAAGGGCATTTTACTTACTTTATTTGTATCATTCCACATTTTTTTCCAAAATGATTTTTACTGATTTATAGTTCTACCAACAATGCACTAATGTCTTTCTTCCCACAGCATTCTTAACATTGACAATTTCCATCTTTTGTGATGTCAAAGACATTGGTTTTTTTGGGGGGGGGATCAGGGAGAGAAATAATGTTGCCAAAAGCAAGGAAAAAAAGAAAAGAACATTAATGAAACATGTATAAGATGCATAGAAGACAGCAAAAGGAAGTTCATCAGGAAGGATAAGGTGCATAGTACTGGAATTATTCTGTTAAATTTCTTATTATTTTCAGTTACATGGTGTAATAGACAAAATGCTAGGTTTGGAGGTCAGGGAGACCTGTTTTGTATACTGACTCAAACACTTATTCAGTTCTGTGATACTGGCTGGATAAGTTATTTAACTTCTCTCAGCCTCATTTTCCTAATTTGTAAATAAGGATAATAATAGCACCTACCTTCATGGATTATTATGAACATAAAATGAGTTAATTTTTATAAAACTGTATAAGCCTTAAAATGATATGTAAATGTTAGTTATTTTTAAAAAGTAAGCTTTATGTAATTGAGATCACATTTACATATACAATTTTATTATTACATATGCTCATTCTATATGGAAATGGTCATGTTTATTGATGTCTGCCAAGTTCATAATAAAAGTTGTTTTAAAAGAGATCATTCTATGATTTCTTCAGTTCCCATGAGTTCTGTTATCTCTATGTAGGTAATTCCCAGATCTAGATCTGTACCTATATCTTTTTTTTTTTTTAACATACATAAATATGTTTGTGTTTCTGTTTGTCTGTCTCTGTCTTTGTCTCTCTATCTTTCTCTCCCCGCCTAACCCCCCCAGGCTCATCTGGGCATATGCCTTTAGGACATCTGGCTAGGCAAGGGGGTTAAGTGATTTGCCTATTCTATAGGCATCACAAGTTTAATTTGTTCAAAATAGAATCCCCCAAATTTCCTCCTCTTTTCAACTTCCCTGTTGCTATTAGTGTAACACCATCCTCCCATTAAATTTCAAAAGCATTTATCAAGGAAATGCCTACTATGTGCCAGGCAATATATGAAGTACTAGAAACAAAAATAATAGAAAAAAACAACAACCCCCAAAAAAACAATCTCTGCTTTCAAGGAACCTTATAGTCCAATCACTCAGGCTTGGAACTGTAAAGATGAAAATTAATGGTTGGACAATAATTTTATGAAATTTTGTGATCGCCAATACTTATTATATCTTGAGTCAGAAATTTATTTACAAAATAGAGAGGAAACAATAAAGTAGAGAAATGTGAAGGGGATAGAAAAGTTATCCTGTCTTAATGCAGGCAGAGATTAATTAGCTCCCAACCAGGAAGGCAGGTAGTGAGTAATCAAGTGGTCTCCTCCAAGATGGAAACTAGTCTCTCCAGAAACTAGGAAAGGAGCCAGCCTTTCACTCACCCCATGAAGTAGTCCAGGAGTCAGAGTCCAAGTTGAAGCTGAGCTCCAAGCCCATGATCTAAGCCACAGTCTCCAGCTAAACTCCTTTGAAGACTCTCTCCAATCAGGAGACTATCTCCTCAAGACTGACTCAAGCCTCAGGATTCATGGCTTTTTATGGTGATTTCTTGTCCCTGCCCCTCTTCACAGGGGCCAATCACAATTTCCAAATTGTCTAGCACTGCCCAGGGGGCAGTGTTTGTGAGAACCAGTTCTCACCTTCTGGAGGGGTGAATACTCATCAGAAGAGTTCACAGATTCCTGGCTGATTGAGTTTCTGAGGGTGTAAACTCTGATCATAGGATTCACAGTTTGGGACGGAGTTAAAAGCTGGAGCTCTCTAAGTAAGTGACTTGTGAGATCTCTAAGTACCTTGCTAGCTAGTACCTAGAACTAAGTAGGGTGTTCAGTCTTTTGTTGATTCAGTTCAAAAGTAGACAAAGGAGAGTTAATCCTGTCTTCACAAGTTGGGGTAGCTAAGTTAGTGTTAACTCAAAATAGACAAACAGAATAAAGGATTCCCTTTCACAAGTGTAAACTCAGAGAGAACAA
Source organism: Gracilinanus agilis (assembly GCF_016433145.1). Taxonomy (NCBI): domain Eukaryota; kingdom Metazoa; phylum Chordata; class Mammalia; order Didelphimorphia; family Didelphidae; genus Gracilinanus; species Gracilinanus agilis. The sequence goes on along the minus strand of NC_058130.1, from coordinate 183,434,976 downwards.
AGAATTCCCTTTTACAGAACCTCCATGTCATTCTGATCCTTTTACTCTGTCCATATATTCTTTCCATCACCAAATCTTGTCTGTCTTTACCAGATCTCTCATTTATGTCTCCTCCTTTCTTTCCTTTGGAAGAACAAAAGATCAAGAATATCAAGGGAAATAATTAAAAAAAAAAAAAAGAAGGAAGGTGGCCTAGCAGTACCAGATATTAAACTATACTATAAAGCAGTGGTCATCAAAACAATATGGTATTGGCTAAGAGACAAAAGGGAGGATCAGTGGAATAGACTTGGGGTAAGTGACATCAGCAAGACAGTCTTCAGTAAACCTAAAGAGCCCAACTTTTGGGACAAAAATCCACTATTTGACAAAAACTGCCAGGAAAATTGGAAAACAATATAGGAGAGGTTAGGTTTAGATCAGCATCTCACACCCTATACCAGAATAAATTCAGAGTGGGTGAATGACTTGAATATAAAGAAGGAAACTATAAGAAAGTTAGGCAAACACAGAATAGTATACTTGTTAGATCTCTGGGAAAGGAAAGATTTTAAAACCAAGCAAGAGTTAGAAAAAATTACAAAATGCAAAATAAATAATTTAGATTACGTTAAATTAAAAAGGTTTTGTACAAACAAAAACAATGCAAGTAAAATCAGAAGGGAAACAACAAACTGGGAAAAAATCTTTGTAACAAAAAACTCAGACAAAGGGCTAATTACTCAAATATACAAGGAGCTAAACCAATTGTACAAAAAATCAAGCCATTCTCCAATTGGTCAAGGGACATGAATAGGCAATTTTCAGATAAAGAAATAAAAACTATCAATAAGCATATGAAAAAGTGTTCTAAATAATAATTAGAGAAATGCAAATCAAAACAACTCTGAGGTATCACCTCACACCCAGCAGACTGGCTAAAATGACAGCATGGGAGAGTAATGAATGTTGGAGGTGATGTGGTGAAATTGGAACATTAATGCACTGCTAGTGGAGTTGTGAATTGATCCAACCATTTTAGATGGCAATTTGGAACTATGCCCAAAGAGTGTTAAAAGATTGCCTGCCCTTTGATCCAGCCATACCCTAAATCAATTTTGAGGGAGAGTTGTAACCAGGAATTAGCTTCAGGGAGGAACCTGCTCTTTCTCCTTGGAGGTAGCTTGCAGGATAAACTTGGTAGCTTTGAGAGCTAGCAATATTTCCTTCCTTCCTTCCTTCCTTCCTTCCTTCCTTCTCTCCCTCCCTCCCTTCCTCACTTTCATCACTACAGCCTTGAAACCTGCTTTTATAGTGTTTTTTTAAAAAGATTATAAATCAGATGATGAGGTACTTTGAACTACATGAAGAGAGTAGTGAGTACATTGTCATTTATAATAAATGACAATTCAAATTCATAATCATTAAGTTATGATTGATGTGAAAGGTGAATCAGAAGAGAGGTCTATACCACAGAGAATGTGGTTTCTCTAGTAACTATAAGAGCCCCAGGATTCTAAGAGATAGAAAATAGTTTAATAGAAATATGGAATTTGGAGTACATGTGGAATTTTTATAAATGACATCGGTAAAAACCTAGTATTTTCTATAATTGACTCTCTTCCTTCGTTGCTAAAATACTCTAGGTAAAAATCAATCTTTTTGAGTATTACCACAAATCTTTATAGGTATATTCCTGGCTAGACAATGGGATGATAATAACCCTTAAACAATAATTCTGCCTATCAATTATATTTAAACAAATATAGTAGTACCAATTGTGATTATCTAGGTGTGTTATGAAGGTTATGGAGTTCATGAATTATGTTCCTAGCTAGCTAACATGACACTCATGTAGGTACAATAAATTTACAAGTTGGATGGCAGAGAGAATACTCATTTAAAGAATTACTTGAAGGTCACTTGCTACTTTAATGTGTCCAGAATGTCACTAAAAATAGTTATAAGAGAGCAAAATATTTCTGTCAAGAGATTTTTACAGCATTTTAAGATTAAGCTATCCTTGCTAATCCTCTTTATAATTGCAAAGAAATATCTCTCATTAAAAACAACACATTCTCAATAATATTACCTCATTGTTTTGCTTTTTCTTTACTTCTGTTTTATTATAAATGATATATGCTACTTCAGATCAGCAATATTTTTATATATGTATGTGAAATAAGATATTAAAAGAAGTCAGTGATTTGAAATAATTTGGTGCTTAACAGTTTTTGATTTTTACCTTTAAATCTATTTATTTAATCTTCACAGTATCCCTTATAGAGAATCTCCTGATTTCCCAGATCATGAAGTTGAAGTCAAGAAATGAAAGAAATTGCCCAGGGCTTCCTTACCAATGTAAACCTGATAGAAGGCTAGAGCCTTGATTTTTAGCTCTTTTTTTTTTTTTAAGCTCTTATTCCTCCTCTCAATATAAATGAAAATGATTTCTAGGAACTGATTTAAAATGTAGTCACATCCCTGTTCTTAGTGTTTAACCTAGTAGGACTCTATTGTAGTACTGGGGTTATAAAACAAGAATTTTAACTTATATCTGTGCTATGATTAGAATTGATAGTTGTACAGGGAGTATGTTTGTTCAATTGAACCTAAGTTCTTTAAAGTTTAAAATCATTTTGTTTTTTGCCATAGTTAAGGAGACCCAACCTAGTAACATCTCATTATAGTGCATTGTGCTTTTTGATGAAGCCCAATTTAAGCATTCAGGGTCAGTGACTCTTAGGAGAACACAGACCCTTGAGAATTTAATCTAGGCCAGTGGTTCCCAAACTTTTTTGGCCTACTGCCCCCTTTCCAGAAAAAAAATGTTACTTAGCCCCCTGGAAATTAATTTTTTTAAAAATTTTAATAGCAATTAATAGGAAAGATAAATGCACCTGTGGCCATCACTGCCTCTCTGGATTGCTGCAGCACCCACCAGGGGGCGGTAGCGCCCACTTTGGGAATCACTGATCTAGGCTATCTGCCTGGATCCAGAGAGGATTGTATCAGTACTCTTCTAGACTAATGACTAGACTAGTCCTATTTTTAGTTTTTCACAGAAGACGGGACTGTAATATCATTGTGAGGCTACATGATATAGTGGAATGAACACTAAACTTGGATTCAGGAGGGCTTGGGATGAATTCTGGCTCTGACAGTCATGTCACATTGAAGAAGTCCCTTATCCTTTAAGTCCAGTTTTCTCATTGTTAAAATGTGGTTAATCATATTTGCATTGCCTTCCTCAAAGGGTATTGTAAAGGAAAAGCAGTTTGCAAATGTTAAACCACTATGTGATTGTGAGTAGTAGTAGTGGTGGCAGCATAAGTAGTAGCCGCTGTTGTTGTTGTCACAATAATTCCTCCAGGTATATAATGACTTTTGGCAGAAAGATTATCTCTATATCCTTTACATTCCAGCTTGTCCATTTTCTTTTAATCTGTTCTCAGCAGAAATAGAAATGATCAAGTTAACATTTTTATTTCTTTTTTGATTTACTCAACTCCTTTATTTCTTTTTGAAAATTCTAGCAAATTTTGAGTTGGCCAAACCAAATCACAAAACTCAGTTCAGAGATATATCCATTGCTTGTCTCTGGACTTTCATATTGATATTAGGACTTTGTTAGTAAAATAAAAAGTTCCTTTAGGACTGGGCAGATTCATTTTCTGTTTTTGTATTCTCTATACCCAGCACTGTGCCTGGCACACGGTGGGCAGTTAATCACTGTTTATTGATTGTTTAGTAGCATCACACTAGCATATGGCTACTCCCCTGATAATCCTGTGACTTATCACTATCTTGGCACTTATTGGATTCCTATGTGTAACTGTCAAGTAGTTTCTTTTATCCATCTTCTTCTGAAGGGTTTTATCAAACAGTGGATTTCCTATATATTCATGTTCATAAACATAAGCTCAGTTATCATTAGGGAAAAATTGGGGTTTGCCTGAGTGGGAAATGGTATCATTTCTCATATGTATTTTTCATTCACACATTTGATACCTTCTATCTAGGATTCCAAAATTACGTGCTCTTACATGCCTATGATTATCTCAATATGATTAGCAGCATTTCCCCCCATAAAGATAATTGAGATTTCTCACTGGTGGAATATTTTTATTATTACAGTGTGCCCCCCTTTCAATCTACCCCAAACCTTTTATTGTTTTTCAGTTATAGCTTTTTAGCTGCATTCTTAAAGTGAAATGTTCAGTAATCATTCAGATGAAGAATTCTAACATCATTATGCATATACCATAATAACACTTATGTCTTTTCTTTCCCTCTTATGATGGCAGGTGCCTGGAGATTTAAGTCAAACATCTGAAGACCAAAGTTTGTCAGATTTTGAAATGTAAGTCTTCAGCATCTTAAAGATGCACTTTAAAATAGAAATGGTTTTTATTTAGTTAACACCTAATGCCAGGTTTATCCTTTATCCATTATACCATAAGGGAGGAAAAATCACTGTCTGGATCTCAAAAGGGTTTACTTGGTCTTTTAAAGTGACAAACATAGTCTTAGTAGTTTGATTCCATTAATAATTATGTGACTAGAAAAAAGAGGTGGGCTGGTCATGTAAAGATGATGAGAGTTTGAGTGATATGTTGTTATCTTAAACTACAAAATAAGAAGGCCTCTGATGCCTTAGATAGTCTATTCAATTAAACAAATATTAGGTGTTATATATATATGTGCAATGCCATATATAAGTTGTGGAACCTATTGAGGTTCTGCAGATATTGAGATGCAAAATAACACAATTCCTCCCATAAATGTGCACATGGTGTGGGCTGAGTATACTGGCACATCCAGCTTATTCTCTATGAGATCCTCAACATCCTCTAAGTGCTTATAATCTCTGTGAACAAATTAAGATTTTGTAAGTAAGAATATCCTAAGTACATAGAAAAGATCAACAGAGAAAAATAAGAGATTAGGGAAGGAGAGATCACTTTTAGCTTGTGAGTGATCCTCCTTGAATAGATTCTGTATGGTCTTTGTATAGATTCTCTTTGGACAGTTTACAGAAAAATATGTACAAAAGTTGCATAAGATAAATTGTTAAGAGGTTGAGGTATTCATCCATCAGTGGTGATCACAAATCTTTCATATCAAAGGTAAATAGCTTATTTGTGAGTCGGGCAAAAATAACAAAAGCCTGAACATCTTATTTCTACAAAATATGCAGAACAGGAAAAATTTTGCAATGATCTTCATAGAATGTTTAATGTTCATCTTTAGCCTTGATCAAATAATTTGTATCTATAATCCAAAGAGCAGGCTAATTTCCTTCTAAAAATAATCAGCAGTGAGAGGGCTCTAGTTTTAAAAGGGATCAGAAAAGATTCCTGGAAAAGATGGAATTTTAGCTGGGGCTTGAAGGAAGCCAGGGAAGCCTGGAGATAGAAATAAAGAGGAAGAACATTCTCGTTATAGGATAGCCAGTAAAAATTCCTGCAGATGGAAATCAGATCGAATATCTTCTTTGTGGGACATCAAGGAGTCCACTGGATCAAAGACCATATGGAGGATTATAAAGTGTAAAAAGTCTGGAAAGGTAGATGGTAAAGGTTATGAAGGGCTTCAAATGCCAAACAGGATTTTATACTCAATCCTAGAGGTAACTGTTTAGTGGAAGGAGTGACATGGTCAAATCTATGCTTTAGGAAGATCAGTTTGGCAGCTAAGTGGAAGGAGAATCTTGTGACGGGTAAACCAACCAACAGGCTGGCCTGATATTGTAATAATACAGGTATGAGGTGATAAGGACTTCTATTAGAGAACTGGCAGTGTCAGAAGAGACAAGAGGATATACATGAGAGATGGGTGAAAATAAGATTAACAAGATGGATGGATATGGGTGGTGAGATGATGAGAAGTTGAGGAAAGCCATTAGATTGAGAACTTGAATGATAAGGAGGATAATGATACCACTGACAAAAATAGAACAGTTAGGAAGAATCTGGGTTAAAGGTAATGAGTTCTGTTTTGGACACATTGAGTTTAAGATGTTTATGAGACATCTTGGTCTGAAAGGCAGTTTGAGATGTGGGACTGGAGATCATCAGAGAAGTCTGGTCTGGATAAGGAGATCTGAGACTCATCAGCATAAATGGATAATCAAATTTATGTGAGTTGTAGATATCACCAAATGAAATGGTATAAAAGGAGAAAAGAGAGTTCAGGACTCTGTGGGATACCTCACAGTTAGACTGACTATAATCAGTCTGTAAATATTTATTTCTGTAAACATTTATTAATTGCCTATTGTATTTTAGGCACTATGCTAAATAAACCCTGGGAATAAGAATACAAATAAAAACAGAGACTCTGCCTTGGAGGGATTTACAATCTAATTTGGGAAGATAACACCAGAAAGGAAGCTTATGTAAAGGAAGGCAAAAGTATGGGAGGATGGGAAGGTTGTTGGAATTAGAGACATGATGGAGAAGTTGAAGTTTAAAGGAGTTTAGCTAATATGAAATGAGAAGATTGTGGTGAGTACCCTTCTTTAAATAGAGGCCCTGGAGGCTGTGGCCCTGTCTTCCAGAAGGTCCAATTAGAAGGGCAGTAGGTAGTGATGAATGTGAATACCAGGCAGATTCAAACTTACAAAAACTTGCAGAAAAATGAGATTTCCCAGTGACGAATTTCCTAGGGAAGCAAGGCATGATGGAGTGTTTAAAAGAAGTCCCAAGGCAGTGTACCTGGCAGAAAATGGGGAGGACTATGAAGACTTGCAACAGTATCCTCAGTACATTTTAAAGTTGCAAAACCTCAATATAACAGTTTGATTGCCCATTTATAACATTGTTCCTCTGTACCATTTTTTCAGGACCAATAATGATACCAGTTGAGACATTCAATTTCTAGTTACAAAAATGACACTCAGTAAATATTTTTAAATTAAAATATTAGAGTTAATTGCATCTTTGTGGCAAAAAAGAAGAGCAGTAGTCTGGTGATTAGGGAAAAAATTGTTGTTTCCCTTCTGGTCTAGATAGTCTTTGTGGAATAGGTGGGATGCAAGGAACTATTTAAATTAGATTTAAAAAGATTACTAAGAGTAGTTAGTATAATCATCAGATCATTGAAAAGATTATACTTTATGAATTAGAAATAAAAATCTGTGGTAAACTGATGCCATCCTAACTTTATCATGCTTAAAATTAACATAAACATTGAGCTAAAAAAATTAACTTGTCCTTTTTTTATCCACTTGTTTGGTTTGAGGAACAAATTTAGCTTCAACATGTTTCATGATCTGTTTAAGAAAAAAATGATAGCCAGAGAGACTGAGGCATAATTTCCCATCAATCTGATTAACTTACATCAAGGACCACCATTCTTTAACCACTTATTGCTACTCATGATAGACATGATAGATAGATTAATAGTTTATGTAGTAGTTATCATGATAGTAGTTTATGTTTACAAATAGGATTGTGGAATTTTCTTTTGTTTAAGAGAATTGACCTTGAAGTTTGGTTGGTACTGTTTCATGAACAGTTATGTTGGAGAAGCCTATCTTCTCCAGTTCCTGTTAATGGAATTTTGAGATATTGGAGGATATCAACAACTAGTACTTTTTTATCTTCCTCACAATGACTAACATAAAGTGAAGGAATAAAGGAATGAATGAATCTGTGTGATTGTATATGTAGAGAATGGAAGCTTTTAAAATATATGTTCTGGATGCTGGGGAGGTTGATCTCTAAGTTACCTTTCATTTTAAAATCTCTGGCCCAATGATAGATAAAATTATTCTAATTAGAAAATAAAGATTTTCTAGCAAGGGAGTTATATAATGAAAGTGGTATTTTTGGGAAATTATTATGACCTGTATACAGGAAAGTTTGGAGAAGGGAGAAGGAAGTAGAGATCTTGATGGATTTGGTTTTTGGACACATTGGACTTGAAATGATGGTGTTTCAAGTGAGAAATTGGTGCTATGGAACTAGGTTAGGGAAAATGTCAGGGATGGAGATTTAAATTGGAACATTATCCAAATGGGAGATAATTTAAGTCATGAGAACAATTGGAGAGAGAAAAAGAGCAATGAGTTTCTGTGTGAACCCTGTGAGAATGTTTGTAGTTAGAGATAGGGAATTGGAAAAGAGTCCCCAAAAGGATCAGACAGAAATTAATGTAGGATATTGTACAAGGAAGAGAGAGTTTTATTATGGAGTGGGTCATAAACATCATCTGTGTCAAATGGTATGTAGAAGTGAGAAGAATGGTCAAAAGGATGGGCTATAAGCAAATAAAAGAAAAGTAATAAAATGTGGTAGAAAAAATAAGACTTTTTTTCACAAGAAAGGTTTTGTGTCCATTTGAAGGCATATGATTAGGATTTAATGAAGAAAAGCAAATGAAATTAAGAGGGAATGTTACATGTAAAGGATAGCATAGGAGTATGGAAGGAATAAAGAAAAATGCAGAGAATGTGAAACAAACTACATCAAGAATGGCCCATTTGAAGATAGACAACATGGTTATAGAGATCCTGCTCTATAACCAGAGACTAATCTGAGTGGCCTAGGGTGGTTGTCAGATGCAAAGAATGAAACAGATTGGAAGCACGGCTTGTTAGCTCATAATGCTCCGAGATATACTGGAGTCTCCACTTTATTATAAAGGAAATTAAAAATCCCCTTCCCCCAAAAGCCCAAGAAAGTTTCCCACAGTTACAGAGAGCAGTATTTTTACTATAGTCAAAACAAAAGCCTTAGAAGCCTCCAGGTGTAGATAAAAACCTATGCTAAACTATCAACTATATATGTTATCTTTAAGTGGAGCCTGGGACATCTCATTAGGTCGGAAAGCCCCTGAAGTTCTCAGCCTTGATGGTATTAAACAATTTTTTGAGGCTCATTATTTTACTTTAGTTCTGGGCAAAATGCCCTGCCAAGGGTTCAACCTTGGCTGTACCAGCCATCTGTACTCTTGGTCAAAGGGTTAGCCCCCCCCCTCCTGCTGGATTGCTGAGAACCCAAAGTTTTTTCAATAAGACTATAATGCATTTTAAAGGAAGGTGAGAATTATGAAAGGAATCAAAAGAGGAATCTCAGATTTTTATCTTAGATAGCCTACTCCGTTTCTCAACCTGAAAGGGAGAAAAGCCAATACACGGCTCTGCCAGTCTGTATTGATCTTTTGAGGGGATCCAGTTAAAAATATCTACTTGAGATTCTAATTTCTCTTAATAGCTCCCAACATATCCCCCTTCTCTTCAAAATAACATGATTTATTAGACAGGGAAACTTTGAATAATGAAAGAAGTTAAAATTGGTTATAATAATCAGTTATATTTGGATCTGATAAGAATTAAAGATCAAATTGTTTGTTTATGGCTCTCTACACATGGATTTTTTATTAGGCTAGTTATTTGCAGCCCTGAGACTTTTTTCAACAGAGCTCTTATGTCCCGGAGCAAGATTGAAAAGAGTAGAAGACTGAAGTAATCCATAGTAAGAGTGAAAAAATTAAGAAAATGAGAGTGTCTGGGGTGTGTAGGTAGTATTGACTTTTAACCATGTAGTCAAAAGTTTAGCATTTAGTTAAATGTAGCCAGGAAACAGTTAATATCCTAGAAAAGGTGAAGTGAGAGTAGCCAATAGATGAACTCAGTTTAATGGTGAAGCGTAGGCTCTGTGGGTATGAGCTTTCCTAAAAATTGATAAATAGAGCCTGCTTTACAGTGAAAAGTAATTGTAGAGAGGTTGACTGAAAACTCTTTAATGGTAGTAGAAGTTTATATATCCTTTACTGCTGGGATTTGCAGACTCCTGATATGGAATATGGAATCCATGACTGATCAGGAATCATGAAGCAAGTGTATTTGACATAAAATCTGTATCACTTATAGCTATTTATGTCCTTTAAGTTGATCTTTAAAGAAGATACTAGAATGTCTTTCTGACTGCAGCTATGTTAATTAAAAAGCCTAAATTAGTTATGTTCTGAATTCCCTTCGTAGGGAAATTAAAGGAGGAGGCTCTGGGCACTTCAACAATTATTCTGACTTTTACAAAAGAAATTTCATTAGATATACAAACTCGATTTGGAGACTCTAAAATACAGGCTTATGCTTTGAGTATCAGAGATGTGATCAATAAGTCTTATTTTCTTTCTGGAGAGGGTCACTACCTTAGAGCTAAGCTTAGATGAAATCCTGCCTCAGGAGATAACTATTAGTTCGAGTTTTGTTTTCCTGGTTAAAATAAAATGCTTTTTACTCCAGAGGTTAAGAGAACATTGTATCACAAATGCTTCCATAGTAAACATCTCAAATTGTGCTCTAAGTACAAGAGTTAGAGAATTTTTATGAGCTGCTCTTTAGAGAGAACATACTTGTAAATGCATTTACCACTACAACAGCTTTAATGAGCAGGAGGGGTCTGGTACCTCCACAACCATGCAATCCTGTTTTTATGGTTAGGACACAGTAGATCTTGAATTGTTCCCATTGCTTATAATGCCGTCTGCTCTGTTGTAATTTGGATCTAGCCATTAGTGGAGGAAAAAAAAAATTCTTTTAATGCCAACTTTCCCCTGAAGATAGTTTTATAGACTGACACATTAGACTGAAATAGTTTCTTACTTAGTTTTAAATAAAAGCATATGTTGTTGTAAATTGCTTTCTCTCAATGTTTTAAGTTAAAGATGAAATCAGTTGGTTTAGTTTCATAATATTAAAACAATGAGTGACAGTAACCTATTTTGACCATTTTCTCTCTTTATTTTGGTTAGATCAAACCGAGCTTTGATAAATGTCTGGATTCCCTCCGTTTTTCTTCGGGGAAAGGCTGCCAATGCATTCCATGTATATCAGGTGAGCACCATTATTCCTAGGCAGACTTCATAAGCATAATTTTAAAAAATCAAAATTTATCTAAGACAGTTTTCCATTTTTCTTATTTCTTCTGCATAAGACAGAACATTAAATACATACAAATCAGCTCTACTTCATCCCTTGGCTTTCTTCTTCTCCCTTCCCACCACCCTCAGCCCTCTCTGCTCTATATTTTAAGTTTAGAATCCATTGCAAGAAATATATTGTTTTCTGAAATTTCAGTCAGACAATAAAAAATTCTACCATTGCCTGAGCTTGCTTGAATCTTTGTTACTGTTGGGCTTTTTTTTTTAATTTAATTTAATTTTTTAAAACTCTTACCTTCCGTCTTGGAGTCAATATTGTGTATTGGCTCCAAGGTAGAAGAGTGGTAAGGGTAAGCAATGGGGGTCAATTGACTTGCCCAGGATCACACAGCTGGGAAGTGTCTGAGGCTAGATTTGAACCTAGGACCTCCGGTCTCTAGGCCTGGCTCTCAATCCACTGAGCTACCCCGCTGCCCCCTACTGTTGGGCTTTTAAGGGAACAGCACATTAAATCTTGAGGATCTTGTGCTATTATGAGTGATGAATGAAGATATAATTAGAAACTTCACAGATTTTCTCCTAAGGTCTAGTAATGGTTGTAGAGTAGAGTCACTCCATATTTTGTATTTCTTTGATGCTCCTTTATCCTTAAATTTTTTTCTGTTTGATACATTCAGATTATAGTGTTTGATATTCTCATCTTTTAGGATTTTATTTTGTTTGGAGTATATATTATCAGTTTATCTCTGGTTCTAATTGGTTGATTCTTCACTTCCCGTCTTGTCACTTGATTTCCCAAACTCCAGACACATTCTATGGTAGCTTTCAAAAGTTTTATACTTATTTTTAATAAACTATGTAAAAAATCTTAATGCTTAGTATTTTTCTCATGTGGATATTAAATAATAAATGACTCTAGCTACCTAATAATTAAGATGCCTCTCCTAAATTATTCACCATTCTTGTTATTTTGGAACAGGTGTGTTTTTTTTAAGGGAATGCACACATTGTATGAATAGCAGGTTTAGGTGCAGCTGCATATATATCTAATTTGAAATCCTGATGATAGGAATGATTTTTTATTTGGCTAAGATATATGCAGAGGAAACTTATTTTATGTTTCATGTTCAGCTAGGCAACAATGTCACAAACTAAAAATTGGAAAATTTTGAGTTCTGGTTTAGGAAGGCAGCAGATTTCCAAATATCCTCTTCCTTTCATTTCTTTCTCCTCTCACCCAAAATCTCAAAACAAGCCCCCACCAGACCCCCCTTCTCCTGTCTGGATGTCTTCCAGTTCTGCTTTGAGGTCATGAGAAAGCAGTAAGGTGTTGCTTGGAAAATGAAAGAAGAAAGCAGACACTTCTATTTTAAAGTGAAATTAGAATGCTCCATCACCTGAGAGGCTTCCATGACCTTTAAAAACAAACAAACATTTTTTATTTATTTTTCTTTGCCAAGAAGATATTTGGGAATTTTCAGCCTTTGAAAGTCAGATCCTGAATGAAATGGATACAGAAAATATGTAGTTGCCAGGGAGATGGTTTCCACAGCACTTAATAGCATTAAAGCTACCTCACTTCTATTTTCTGTATTCAAAGCTTTTCAGAGCTTTGTCCATACTTCCTGGATTTTGAGTATGCAACCCAGATATAAGAGAACAAGAGGAATAGCAGTTCCTAAATGACTTTTATTATTTTAAAAGAGGTGCTTTTAGGATTTTGACATTTTTTTTGCATTAGGGAAGTGTTGTTGCAACACTTTTTTTGCAGGATTATTTTTACCCATTTTCAAGCATCAGTAACAAAATTATTAAAATCAGTAGTACGATTTCTAATCCTTGTGTTTTCCTGGCAAAGATAATGGAATAGTTTGCCATTTCCTTCTTCAACTCATTTTATAAGATGAGAAAACTAAAGCAAACAGGGTTGAATGATTTGCCTAGTGTCACATGGCCAGTAAGTGTCTGAGGCTAGATTTGAATTTGGGTCCTTCTGACTCCCTTCAGACAGACAAATAGATAAATGGTAGATTGGAGATATCTCAGCAGAAAGCCATTAGAATTAAGAGGGGTCAGGAAAGGCTTCTTACAGAAAGCGAGAGTTTAGCTGAGGAAGAAAGCCAGGAAAGCCAGGAAGTGAAGGTAAGAGGGGAAAAATATTTCTGGGAATGGAGAACAGCTGGTGAAAAATGCATAGAGACCAATGTCATTCATGTCTGCATCATACAATGACACACCTGTGACAGCAACCACAGCCTACATCATGAAGCAACAGGAGGCGCTTTGTCTATTTTATAAAAGGCTTTTATTCAAAGGTTGTATTAATTGTGGGACACATTTATTCCTAGGTGTAAATAATTGGTGTCTGATCAGTAAATGATGAGGCTACTCATTATGTATTTAGAAGTGTATTGGAAAACTGCCTTCGTGGGTCTTGAAAACACTACCTGTGTGTGTGGGTGCAAAGGAAATTACCTCAAAACATCATTGCTGGCATATGCTATGCCAAAGTTTATTGCAAAGGATGCCATGCCATTGCCAATTCTGGTTCTATCCTGTTTGTCTCTGAATCAAATGGGTTCCTTTTGGAAGCAAATATTATGGTTGTCAAGATTATATTAGAAGTAAATGTTTATTTTCTGAAACCCATGTTCCATTTGACAGTGTAGGTAGGGACAATTGGAATCATTATCTGCCTACAGTTCCTCTGTATGTAATCCACTTCAGCATTTTAGCATGGCCATCAAAAATATTAACTTCTGTTGTTTTCATTTACATTTGCTCAGTAAAACTCAGTTTACTTTTTTAAAAAATGTGGTCATGATTTCTGAAAAGCATCTCTTTCAGCATTAGCTTTCTTCTAAATAGAAAAGAGAATCTTTATTAACTATTATATATATTAAGGAAAACCTATTTAATATTTAAATTCTGGAAAAGTTAAATGGCATCATTAATTTTGAAATATTTATTCTAGCTCACCATGTTTATGGGTCATGGGAAAAGGACATCTCTCTTTAGCTCTTCTCTATTAATAATTGATCTCAGGGTGTATAAGTAAGATGTGTTTTTTGGGTCAGTTGAAGGTGCTTTTGACTTCGCATATTGTTTTTTCTTAAATATTCTTTTTTGTCTTCCTTTCCAAGATGAAAGATTTACCCTATAGCCACTTGTTTTTTATTTTACCTAGATAATTTCCTTTTTATACTTTGTTAGTCTGTAGCTAGGCAGATAAAGAATTCATTAAGCAGAAAAATATAATATTGAGTTTGATGCAGAAATGTGAAAACTAATGATACCTCCAGGAATTGGCATAAATCCTTCTTTCCAGGTAGGTTCCATTCCAACTTAAAAAAAATAATCAACATGATTGAGGCTTTAGCAAATCTCTGTCTTGTTTGTGTTGGGTCCCTTCTGATGTGACTTTTGTATTTCATGGGGGTCCTAAATCCGGCTCTGGATTTAATTTGCCATTTAGGTCTTTGCTGCTTTTTTAGCCAGCCCCAGTTGGTTTGTGTGCTGTTGTGATAAGATAAACAAGGTCAAAATCCTTTGTTCTTGCTATTGCTCCCTCTTCCCCCTCCCTCCCCCCCCAAAGAACTTTACATCTAGTGAGCTTGGGCAACCATACAACTCTGGCACATTTAGTGTATTAGAGTCCATAAACCTCTAGCCCATTTTTGCTTTTCTCAGAATGCCTGGCATTGAAATGAGTAAGTGAATAGGCCAAAAGAATCTGCTTTCTTTCCTTAACTAACAGGACATTACAAATATTTGTCTCCCTATTTGTCTTTTTTTTATCTTACTAATTACAAAAAACAATTATTTTTTTCCTTAACTAATTAGGAGTTGAAGCCACTAAGCCTGATTTCAAATAGAAATAGTTCCTTATAGAATAATTACATAGTTTTTGTGTGTGTATTGTAAAAGTGGGGCACCAGGGATGTTAATTATTACTAAAATATAACCTAAATGGTTTGTGGGTACACACTGGGTTGAAGGAGAGACAGGACCAACCAGGATAGGGAGACCAGGGTTCACTGTTTTAACTGACACAGGAATGGCTGTTGGCCCAACGGTTCCCCAGCTCACCCTAGGCCAGGGACTATGGAACCAGCAGGCAAAGGTAAAGTTTATGCAGTTTATTTGAGGGAAACTAAATAAAGTATGGGTTAGGGAATTTCTACACTTGAAACCTAAGGGCAAAACACAGGGGGCAGGGAAGGATTTAACTACTCTATCCTAATTGACCTAAGCCAGGCAGGGCCCAAAGGAGCAGTACTGGAGTCACAGGGAAGGCTCCTTCAAACCTGGTTCCAGCCAGGTTTGGTCAACACAGCAAAAGGGCAATTGGGGTCTCACATAATCCAAGGATGGTCACAGGATGCCAAGAGCCAACTCTCCAGGTGATCCAAGGTACCCAGGTAGGGAAAGTGAGTTTGAAATGCTGTCCACCAGATCCCAAACCACTTCCCCACTTGGAGCAGCTCTGCAGGTCTTGTCCACTTGCTGAAAGCCTTCACCTCTCAGGATCCCAGGGAATCAGGATGCAGTTTTTCCCTAACTCTGAGATCTCCCAGGGTTAGCAACAGTTATGTCCAACCACTAATGGAACTTCTCTCAGAGCACCAGCTCACTTCCTGCTCCTTCATTCCATCTTGGAATCCTCCAGCCCTTCCTGCTAGGTCCAACACTAATACTTAATTAATTGCTAAATAAACCGTCACAACAGTGTGTGGCATATGAGTTATCTTTTACTCTTCTTCCTCCTTTAGAATCCACATCCAGTTTGTTAAGAGGGATTTTCATTTCAATCCCTCTCTCTCAAGAAGGCTGTACAGAAAGCACTTTGCCAGCCTTACTGCCCCTTGTAAATGTTGTTATCCAGTATCCCTTGCACCCAGTCTTTCCTTTCCATACTCTACTGTGTCAACTGCAGTTTAAGGACTCATTAGGTCTAGCCTAGACTCTTAGATAGTAGACATAGTTTCTTAGGTAGTTTTCTACTTAATACTTATATTGCCCAGTACTTTAAATGATAGCCTGAATCTTCTTCCTAATGCACTGCTGCTCTGCTCATGTTACTATTCTACTCAAAAGCTTTCAGAAATTCTCCTCAATAAAAACGGCTTATCCTGGCATTCAAAGCCTTTTACAATTTGCCTTCAACCTGAATTTTAATTCTGTGCCTGTAAGTCAACCAGTCAGTCTTCTGCAACATTTCTCTTCTCATGTAGCTACTATTACTCTGGTTCAGGACGTGCCTCAACTATTTCATTAGCCTCTTAATTAAGCTCTCTGCCTAAATCTTTTGTGTCTCTGATCTGTCCTCTACTTAGCTACCAAAGTGATTTACCTGAATCACAAGTCTACTCATTATAGAATACAATTTCATCTCTTTGACATTTAAAGTTCTTTAAAGTCTGACTCCAGCCTGTTTTCCCAGGCTTATTATTGTGCTTCATGTTCTCTATTTTGTTATAGCCAAACTGGCCTCTTTGCTGTCCCTCGCATATGACATTCCTTTTTCCATCTTAACCTTTATACTGGTTCCCATCTTACTCAGATTTAGAAGGAATAAGCCATATGCCCGCAAGGCCCATAATGGGTGCTAAACACCTGCTGATTGGTTGATTTCTTCAAGGTCTACCTCATGTTCTACTTTCTCCATCTAAACTTTCTGTAGTCATCACCGTTTCCTTGCCATTCCTCTCTTAGGAGAGTGACTTCTCTCTCCTCAAAATTCTTAATACTTTGAGGTCTATATCCCAAAGTAGGAAGGAAAAGAACCCATTTGTTCAAAAATATTTATAGCAGCTCTTTTTGTGGGGACAAAGAATTGGATATTGAAGGGATACCCATCAATTGAGAAATGGCTGAACAAGTTGTGGGATGTGCTTGTAATGGGATTTTAGAGTGCTGGGCTTGGCATCAGGCAGATTCATCTTCATTAGTTCAAATCCAGCCTCAGACACTTTCTAGCTATGTGACCCTGGGCAAGTCAACTTAACCCTATTTGCCTTAGTTCTTCATCTATAAAATGAGCTGGAGAAGGACATGGTAAACCACTCCAGTATCTTTGCCAGAGAAAACCTCAAAGTCACAAAGAACAGGACATGACTGAATAAGTCCCTGGATCATATATGATGTTTATTTCAGAGCCTTTATTTTGCATTTGGATTTCAGTATGAATAATATGGGTAATATGAAAATGTATCTACATCTTCTGAGTTCTTTCCATCAGAAGTAGGGGTATCTGTGGGCTACTTCCATACATGGCATATTTAACAGGCAGCCTAGTACATTGCTTAAGTCACTGATTCACTTTGCTTTTCCAATGCTGAGTGTATTATATGCTTTCTTTCACCAGGTAATGAAAGTATAGCAACTGTTACTTTAATAATCATATTTACATTTCCCTAATTGATCAGAGAAAGTACAGTACCTAATAACCTAGTTAAGTTTCAACAACACAAAGGAAGACAGTTTAGTGAAATAATGAAAAGATTTATGACAGATACCTCAAACCATAACTCTATTTTGCTCAGAAGTGTCATTATTTTATAGTCTAAGATTCTTATATTTGTGAAGCTTTCTTAATCTTTCTTTCCATTGCTCACTGAGAAAATCTTTTAAAAATATTAGCTAGAGTGACCTCTAGCATAGGACCCACTACTTTGACCAAAACTGTACATGTAGACAGTATTTTGTTGAACCCTAAATCTCATCAGTTTAGATGCTCCCTCTACTGGTACAAATTAAGTACTTTCAGTCTTCCTTATTCTGCATGGTTCTAATCCATGTCTTCTTTAATGAATAAGACAAAGGACTTTGTTCTGTAATGAATAAGACAAAATTATGCTAGTAATAACACTAGAAGGAGGAAGGTGCTACCTGTAGAGAGGATGGTATGGGCTATACCAGGGCTGAGCTTGAAACTGATTATAAATGTAACAAGGATCCAACCCAGGTTAACAGAGTGCTAAGTGAAACTCTCACTGCTAGACACCAGGCTCCTTTAAGATGCCTAATCTCCAGCCCCTTCCTGATGAGGAAGTCACCTCCTATTGGTGTGTAGTAGGTTGACAGGAAGTGAATATTGGACTTCCTGTCCTACAGCAATGGATTTATCCCTGTAGGGCAGGCAGCCCTGGGTCAGAGTGATGTGGTCTCTGGATAATAAATAAAGTTAATCTTTGACTAAAGGTTTGCCAGTAGTGCTGATAATATTGATAAGTTGTTCTGCAGAATTGGTTTAATAACCCTACTATAGGCCTAACAACTACCCACATTCCCGCTCCCACCACCCAGGTCCCGGGGGGTGGGGGTGGGGTGGGGGGGTCTGGGATAAATGAGAGGTAAGGGGAGAAGTCAGGAAAGGATAGAACCCAGCTCTGGGTCTCCAGGGCTTTATATACCCTTGGCCCAACTGGCAGTTGATACTTGCCCTGTGGCTCATGCCATGGTCAACATTCCAACCAGGGCAACTGACAGGTTACCCCAAGCAAACATGGCAATGTTAATAATCCTATATTACACTTCTCATAAATCTTTCTTAGAAGATCAACTCAAAGCAGCACTTGGAGACCTTCCTTTACTTTTTTTAAAACCTGAAGGCTGTAGATATAGCACTTGACCTCATCATCTTTTACCACAGATTGAATTCAGAGATTCCTGCCATCAATAGGAACTAATTACTAAAGGGAAAACAATGGATACCTTTGGAGTCTATAACCACTCCAACTTAGAATATGTATTAGGAAGCAGGAAACCTGTGAATAGGCTGAAATGCTGCAAATGTATTGGGAGAGCAGATTATTCACAGAGTTCCTAGAAAGGTTAGATAAGATCCCTTGGACAAAAGTTCTACAGGGAGAGTAAGTCTATGGGAGCTAAAAAATATCTCTCTTAAGGACTGAGTTCTAGTTAAAATGATAACATGAGAAAATTTAGAGAAGGTCTTCTATCCCACTGAAATCCCAGCAAGGAGATCTAAAAGGGCATCCAGTGGAGCAATGATGAAGGCTAAAATAAAAATAACAATAATTGTTTTGTTCAGTTTAGGACTTCACAAGAAGATAGACAGAAATCTGTGAACACTTGAAGAGGAGGCATGGTAGAGGGGCAAAAACCAGTGTAAGCTCCAAGAAACAGAGCCTTAGCTCATAGGAGTTCTGACTGGGGTCACTTCAGTGGGTTTTGATCACTAATGGGACTTGAAGCCTGCAAGAGCACTTAAAGGGAGAGGTATCAGTGTTGTGTGAAGCCATTCTGATCTCAGCCCTGAGTATTGGCACTAAGAAAGAAAATAGAGATAGTATCAGATAGATTGCCACATAGGAAGACAGGTCTGGGCAGTTCACTTAGAACTCCAAGAATAAAAAGAGCTATCTCAATACCCAATTGTACAGATGATATATTTATCATATTTTCACATGATCCCCAAACCAAAAGGTCTCTCAAGGGGCTAAAATGCTAGGCTGAGATCTAATAAGATGACAATTAATAGCAATACATGTAAAAGCTTACTAAAAATAAGCTTCATAAGTATGAGATGAGGGAAGCATGAGTATATAGCAATTTATCTGAAAGAAACCTAGGGCTTTTAGTGGACAGTATATAAAGATATAATATATACCAGTAAAATGATATGGCAGCCAAAAAAGCTAATCAATATGATCTTAGTTTGCATTATAATAGGCAGAGTTTCCAGAAAGAGGAAGGTGACATTCAAACTGTAGTTTGTTAGACCATGTCTGGAGCATTATATTTGGTTCTGGGCAGCACATTTTTTGAAGGACATTTATAATCTGTAGGACATTTAAAAGGTGACAACCAATGTGACCTCAAAAGCAAATGAAGGGATTAAAGATATTGAACTGGAAGATGACTTAGGAGAGATATAATATCTATTGTTGTCCAATATCTGAAGGGTTGTAATACAGAAGAGAGATTAGACTTGGTCTGTTTTCCTGTAAAGGGAAGAACTAGGAGAAATAGGTCTGAATTGCAATGAGGAAGATTTAAGTATAATTAATTGGAAGGAAAAAAAAACACTATAGCAATTAAGAACTCTCCAAAAGTAGAATTGCCTGCCTCTGAAAGTAGTATGCCATCTTTCATTTGAGAATGAAAATCATGCCAAAGCTAGATGCCTGCTGGTTGGAGCTATCATAAATAGACTTCTTGTGTTTTAACTAGATGACCACTTAAGCCCCTCCCAACTCTGAAATTCTGGGATTATTTTTGAGACATCCTACATGACTGTGGTAAACATTTTACGCCAATATTTGTCTTTTTGTTGATCATGAACCATAGTTTGTAAAATATCATCATCATGCTTACTAACAAGCACTTATTAAAATGAAGTTTGAGAAGCTTCCAAAACATTCAATAGAAATTAATTCTAAAATCCCCTGATTTTGGGAGACAACTGTATTTAGAATATAAAATACTCAGGATCTGCTAAAAAAGTGGTCTAATCTCAGTTTTCCATGCCTTTTTCTTTCTCTCTGATTCTCATTAGTTCTCAGATAGGGAATTTAGTCATAGTCTTTCTCTACCACATCATACAGAGGGTTGTGGTTGAAGAAAAACTTAATGAACAAGAATTTCAATGATGCACTAATTTTTTTAATATGATTTTTCTTAGGCTCAGTAACAAAGAGTTCTGGATATTTGCAGTCTTTCTCAGCTTTCCACATTCCACACAAACTTTTGTACTTTTGTAGTCTATGAAAGATACAAATATTATCCTATTTATTCCATCATGACACCTTTCTGTTCTAATGTTTTTGCCCACACCTTCCTACTGTAATATGGGGACAACCCTGTAAATGTACATACTACCTTTAAGGTTATTGCTTAGGATAATTTTGCTACATTTACATCCCTTTGGATTACAACAACTTTTTTTTTAACCCATAATTTCTGTCTTAGAATTAATGCTATGTATTGGTTCTAAGGCAGAAGAGAGGTAGGGCTAAGCATTGAGGGTTAAATGATTTGCCCAGAGTCACAAGGCAGCTTCTTCTTAGCAGTAACTATAATTCATCACCATCATCATCATCATTTGTTCCATTGGTATCAATAATTAATTCTTAGAAACCCATCATATTCCCAACATTTCTTTTCCTTTCTTTTTTTCTTTTAACTTATACCTTCTGCCTTAGTATCAGTTCTGTAAGACAGAAGAGCAGCAAGGGCTAGAGACAATTGGGGTTAAGCAATTTCCCAGGGTAGCAAAGGTAGGAACTATCTGAGGCCAGATTTGAGGTCCTCCTGACTCCTGGTCCGGTGCTCTATTCCTGATAGTTTATGCCAATGCTCACAAGAGGGACAAAATCTGTGCAAAGCTAGGTAATAGCTTATATTGGAGAGTTCATGAAAGGCAGTACATAAAGCAGGAGTAGTAGGTTGAAACCAGATTGCTAAAGGCCTTATATGCAATATTAAGCTGTTTTATTTTTTTCCCTCTAGATGAAGGGAAATACTGGAAAATTTTAATCAGGAAAATATATCTGATTGTTAGATTATTTTGGCTGTTTTATAAAGGATGGATTTGTCACAGGAGACAGAGAGAGAATTAGTAGGCCATTATAGTAGTCAAGATGAGGGATAATGAAATCTTGAACTAGGGTGAGTGGATAGAGGTAGAGAAGAATTAGTTTGAGTGGATCAGATAGGGTTGAAACTGCAGAGGTTAAAATAAAACTTGGAAGGTGGGGGGAGTAAAGGAGAAGAAAGTATCAAAACAATAGGTTTTGATTGTGGGTAAGTGGAGAAAAGGATGGACCTTGCCATCAACAGGGTGTCTGTTAATATGAAACTGCTAGGTGGGGTGAAGGGGGGTGGAGGGGAAAGTAAAAACAAGAATCATGTAACCATGGAAAATTTTTCTAAAAAAATAAAATATTAAAAAAATGAAACTGCTAGTCTCATATGTTCAGCAGAGAACTAATGGAAACAGGCTTTAAAAAAATCCGACTGTTGTCTGTTTTTTACAAAATATTTTCTGACATAAACATGAATATTTGTTCTTCTGGTTGTTTTGAATGAATTAAATACATTTTAGCCTGAGGGAAACATTAGGAACTTATCCTTTTTCCAGTGCAGATCATCAGGCTTTTTTTGATCATTTTAATAGGTATCAACAAAGCTGTTTGTATTTAGATCTGTAATAGAGATCTTTGATCTCCTATAGTAGATGCCTTTACCAAAAGTCTAGAAGCTACAGGTTTTTATCTGGCTCTTTTGACATCTTCATTAAAAATATACCATTGAAATCACCTAGACACTGATCTTGAACAAAATAAATACCAAGTGAAAAACCACTCTTATTGCCTCCTTTTCACTGATGAACTCAAATCTTAGTAACAGCCCTAGGAAGTAGGTTAGCAGCAACAAGGATTATTTTAAGATTCTAAAGAGAGAAACTAACATCTATAGAGTTGGATTTATAAATCATTGGTAGCTTTGGCAAATGCTCTCCTCTCCCCTCCCCTCAAGTTTGATTACTGATAGATATTTTTAAGGAAATGAACTTTTTTCTGACTTGTCACTGAGATCATATATTTTGTATGCATAAATGATTCATTGTTAGTGTGAAGTGTCAATGACTATTTAGTTCAGTTACAGTTCTCCCTTAACAAGGGCATGAGCCTGAGATAGTTACCTTTAGTTTATGGCTATTATTACTTTGCCAATCAATACATGTCATCACTTGGAGTAAGTGAGAAAATATAGATAGAGCTTTGTAAATACAACCTCATGGCAAGTCAGATCAAAAAACAGTTGTTAAATGTCTGTTACTATGTGACAAGTAGCATTGCTCTAAGCTCAGAGAATACTTATGAGTTTGTAGACTCAACCTTTAAACAGAATTTATTTGCAAGTCAAATAAGCTGAACTTGCAATTTGAGAATGTTATCATTATGAGGGCAGTAGTACGTGGTCAACAATTCAATAAAATTTTAAAAATTATTTATTAAATGTTTGTTTACTATTTAACAGGGATCATTGATGTTCATTGTTGTGGCTAGAAAGGCAAAAAATGAAAATAGTCTTATCTTTAGTAAACTTACACTAGGGGAAATGTACATAAATGATAAATAAATGCAAAATAAGTTTAGGAGAGTGAGATCAAAGACATTTGGCTAAGACTCTTTTTGTGAACTTTTTGAGTGAGGACCTTGAATTTTTCACACTTTTTAAAAAAGTTAAAATATGAACATGAAAACAGTTAAACTTGAACAATATTACATTAAATTTCATTTAACCTGTTGGCCCCCCAAAACAATCTTAAGAGACTATAAATTACAGATAAATTGTTGGCCTGCATCACTGAAAGGGATGTCCACACTGGAATTTCCTATAAAGGCTAAAATCTTTTTCTCATTTTCATCCTTCTTTCCAATTTCTAAATTCAAATGAAATTTAATTTTATATATTTATATGCTTATATAAATATATGATATAATATAATAAAATTATCTACTATATATGTATATATTATATACATATAATTAAATTTCATTTGACTATATTATATATATATATATAAAATTTATGATGGTAGAGATAACCCTGGATTCTCAAAGGCTGTATCAGCAAAGCATAAACTTACGTTATTCCTCTCTGGTGAGTATGTTGTCATTTTTAGATCATGACATTGTAGAAATAGAGGTCATTAGGTCCAGCCCTTCACTTTGTAGATGAGGAAATTGAGGCCCACTAAAGTTAAGTGGTATGCCCAAGATCACATTAGGTAGGAAGTGGCAGAGCTGATGTTTGAATCTAGGTCCCTTTGACTTCAAATACAACTTCCTTTCCACTGTAATATGCAGCTTCAGTATCATTTTAGAGAGGCACATCACCAGAATGTTGACTACCAGGTTATGAATTTTTTTTAAGCCATTGTGACTTTGAAGATCTTTTAGTAGGATATAAAGGGGTTTGCATTGGTAGAAACAGTGTCTTCTTTAGTGAAAACATGGGTCCTGGAAAGCACTGAAGCATATGTGATTGTGATGCATTAGGAAAACTGAAAAATAATTTAAGGCAGAGTTTTGGTTTTCATTGATTGTTAATATTACTTCCTTTCTACAAATTCATTATTGTACACAGATCCTCATTGATTTGTTTCTACTTAAGTTATACTGTTTAATCAGTACCAGGAGTCAGAAGCCCTTTGTGGTGGCAATTGGTCTTCAATGTAAGGATTAAATTTTAATGGTTTGAGTAAAATGTATGAAGATTATGAATAATAGTGGTGGTTGCTGATTCAAAGTATTATTCATCAAAGTCAAAATGACTTTAATAGCTTTTATTTACAAAAGAGGTGGAAAGGGTGAAAGCAGAGAAATATAAAAGGCTAGAGAAGGCATTAGCCTATCTAACTAAATATTACTCTGGTGCTTGACTCAGCCAGGACTTGTTGACTTTCAATAGGAATTAAACTCTTTCTAGAAGATAGGGAGGGAAAGCCACTATCCACTCATCCAAGCTCCCTTCAAGAGGCAGGTCAAGACAATGACTGAAGCTGAAGGTGATTCTTGAGGCTGACTTTCTTCCTGGAGCTGATCTTCTTGAAGCTGACTTCCTTCTTGGAGTTAACTTCCTTCACTAGCCCCAGAAATTCAGGGCCTTTTATAGTGGGTTCCTGTCTCTTCCCCCTTTTCACAGGGGCCAATTACAGTTTCCAAATTGTCTAGCACTGCCCAGGGGCAGTTTTCACCTTCTGGAGGGGTAAATACTCACCAAAAGGGTTCACAGATTCCTGGCTGATTGAATTTCTGAGGGTGTGAATTTTCTAAGTGTTTTGTGAGCTCCTCTACCTAGTTCAGACTTTTGTTGATTCAATCAAAAGGTAGACTAAGGAGAGTTAATCCTTCCTTCACAATCTAGTGAGGTACTAAGTAGGGGTACTTAAGTTATTGTTAACCAAAATATTAGCTCTAACTAGGCAAAGAGAATAAAGGATTCCCTTTCACAAGTGTAAACTCAAAGAGAACAAAGAATTCCCTTTACATCAACCTTCAGCTTGATTCAGTGTTAGAATGCTTTCAAAATGAGTATTTTCTAGTCTCCTTTTCTGTTAACCAGAAGAAAAATTGTCAGAGAATCATACATAACATCTCCTCTCCAGCTTCCTGTTTTTATCTCTCTTTTATGGATCAAAAAAGAAAGGATTTGGGTTGAAGGGTCAAAACTCCCCAGGAGATGTTCCCCAGTTAGGAAGAAGTAATTTTCAACTGTCCTCTGAAAATGTGAGAGGACCAACTTCCCCTTTGATCTATGACTTGGCATAACTTGTTTAAATCAATATGTAAAAATGCTTCATCAAATAACAGTATCTGCTATATTGCCCTAGCAACATTTAGTGTCTTATAACTTTTACAAAGTATCCTACTAACTAAGGGTTCTTTGGAAACTTTAATGAAATAACTGATATCTTTTAAAATGAAAATATTAAGAATAATTGGAAAAAGGACTTTCGGTTGGAGATTTGACCTTATATTGTGATGCTTTACTCTTAGAAAGCTCCACAGATAATGTCATCATGTATATCTACACTCTCAGCTAGCTGACAACTTTTAAAAACAAAAGATACAGAAACCCAGTACTTCAGCTATGAAGATATCCTTAGAACATTAGGAAGATAGTCTGATTTTTTGACTCCCTATCTAAATATGGCCCTGCCTTTATTCTATCTTCCTCCTAAAGGTTAGACTGTCCTTTCCTCATTTACAGGATGAAAAATGAGATTTACAATCTAACAGAACATTATTTCACACTGCTAGAAGTTAGATTAAAGCATGAAAACAGGGGCTCAGTAGTTATAGATTGTTCTAAAAAAATCTCAGTGGAAAAGCTGAACGGTAGATTGGCTGAAATCCCATAATGTGTACCTGTTCTCTCTAATGTGGACCTGAAACTACACAATCTATCTTACTTAATACTCTTTATCTAAAAATGGTTTGGTATTTTTCCATGGTGGCAAGTGGTTTGTTATTAAGTTAATATCATCTTTGGAGAATAGATTATTGGCTAGATTTCATAAAAGAAAATCTTATTCATAAATCCTGACTAGAAAAGAAGTATTGAATGCATTTGAGATGTGCCTTCCGAATGTTGGGGAAAAAGTACATTTTAACTTCTTTTCCCTAATATCTGTTTCCTACCTTGATTAATGGGTTCAGGAGAGCTTTTAATAGCTTAGTGTTTTGGTAGAAAAAGTATACATTTGGTATGCTTTGAAAGCGTGGCTTTGGGGTACCTTGTTCTCACGTTTGTAGAACCGAAACTGCTGTTCTGCATTGGCCTCTTTAATTTCTAGAGTAGATCAATACTGAAAATGAAAGATGTGTGTATATATGTCTCCAGGGAAAGAGCTGTTACATTGAGAATACTTGGTTTTTGAATAAGAACTAAGCCTTGAGGGGAAAAATTGGTAAGATTTGTAGTTCCACCTTCTTATGACTGGGCATCTCAAGAAATTGCTTTAAGTGAACCAAGAATCACCTAAGGAAACTTATGTTTCCAAAATAGTATACACATTGTAATGAAAATAAGATAGTATTTTTTCCAAAATTCTGGTGCTTTACAGTCCCTGAGATTTTAATTATACACTTATTTGAGAAATTCTTTTCAATTAAGATATTTCAGTTAGCTTTCAAACAGGCTTATATCTGAGCTCTTGTCTCTTATTACCCTTCCCCTGCCCTCTACACTCTCCTTGCCCTTTGACTTCTCTCTCCAATATTGTCTTTTTCGGTCATTCAATCTAGTCACTTCTACAAAGAAAACAAAACAAAAAACAAGCACACATGAAAAAAGCAAACCTTAAAACTCCAATCATTTTCTATCCCATAATGACTTCAGGAATCTAATTCCTTCTATGCTTGCTGATTAAAATATCTATTTTCTCTTTTTTGGATTATAGATACTGTAAGTGGGAGGATGGATAACTAGAAAACACTCCCTATCTAGATCTCTCATTGGTTGCAAAGTTTAGGAAGAAGAGATCTGGGGGGCAGCTGGGTAGCTCAGTGGATTGAGAGCCAGACCTAGAGAGGGGAGGTCCTAGGTTCAAATCTGGCACTCAGGCACTTTCCAGCTGTGTAACCCTGGGCAAGTCACTTAACCCCCATTGCCTAGCTCTTACCACTCTTCTGCCTTGACTCCAAGACAGAAGGTAAAGGGTTCTTAAAAAAAAAAAAAAGAAGAGAACTGATTCTTCTCTGGTTTCTAACATTTTTTCCTCTTATGAAAAAAAACTTCTGTTTTTCTTTGATGATGATGATGATGATGATGATGATGATGATGATGATGATGATGATAAAAATAGCAGCTAGCATTTACCTAGAGTCAACTATATGCCAGGCACTGTGCTAAACACTTTATAAATATTATCTCATTTGATCTTTACAATAACCCCGGGATATAGGTGCTATTATTATCTCCATTTTATAGTTGAGGATACTGAAGCAGACAGAGGTTAATTGACCTGAGAAAGTCTGTTTAGACTAGACCTATTCCCTCAAACACAATCTTTAACATGAAGACAGAAAGGCCAATGACTAAGTGTAGTACTTGAGGACCAAAGGAATTGTAATAAGCCATGAATTCATAGAGATAAGAATCTACTGTTATTGGCAGTTGGGAAACTGGGGCCACACAAGGGAATACACACTGTGGGGTACACACACAGACCCTACTAGGGAAAGGATGTAATAAGTAAACTAAATGAGACTCACAGGGGATTTGGGAAATAGGTAGGGAATGAGAGAGGAACAGTTCAGCTGGGTAAAGGACAATTTAACTGAAATCCAAACTAGCCAGGGAAACAATGAGCTCTGTGGGTCCTTGATGTTTTGGAGGAGAGAATACCAGGAAGTATAAAAAGACAGTTTAATGTTAAACAGGGTTAGGTAATGAGGGGAAAGGGCCAACAAACACTTTAAGATTATTGGTAAAGACAAGGACTTGAGGGTTGGAAATTACTACTCTACTTCTAAGCAGACAGTCTGGGCAAAGACTGGCTGGTCCAGGGGAAAAGGGTTTCTCACTAAGATGTCCTTGGGCTGCTTCACAGATGTATCAGCTTGACTCAGGAACACAGGTAACTCAGCAAGTTAAATCCACTGGGTAAAGTCAGGGAGATGAATATATCTATATGTCCACCATACAAGATATTACTTCATTTCTCAACCTGAGCTTCTTGACTTGCTGAATGGTCTTGTAGATTGAGATAACCCACTTTCACAGGCTCTTCAGTCAGACAGTTACCTCCTCAAAGCCAACTGCCATTACAAAGAATCACTGAGAAAAAAATCACTCCTCTGAACAGAATTCCATGATTAGAATTCTCAGGTCTTGCCTGTCAGGTTTGTCTACTTTTGCTAGTTAACCTAAAATCCTACATTTTCTTAAAACACTACTTACTTGTGATTGATTTATTTCAAGAGGCCTTGTGTTTTCTTATTCTGGACCCAGTATTTATATCACAAGCTAGTATTACCTCTGTTGTATACTTTATTTTGATATTATTATATTATAATTAGTTAAGTCCTTTGTAAGCATGAACTGCCTCTCTTCCTTAGATCTAAAGGTTGTTACAATGGAGTACTTATAGGATTTTGTTTATATTTTCCACTGACATTTCTAAATTGTTTCTTGGTTCCTGCTAAGGCTGTTTCCATAGCATGTAAACAATGGTGCCTTGGCTTTAAATGAGGATCCTTGATGATGAATTTTAAAATCTGGTGCTATTTTTGAGTCTTGAAAAATAGCCATTTACTTTCTCTTTCTTCCTTTCCAGCCCACAAACACCTTCCCTTCTTGCATATTTCATATCTTGTCCACACAGAGAAACAATCACAATTTTTCTTTCTTTGACCATTACTTTTATAATCCTCCATTTGATGGAAACATGTTAAGTTTACTTTGTGTATGTATGTATATGTGTATGTTTATGCATGAGTGCAACTAAGTGAACTGGTGGGTAGCTCAATAAGTATGCTAACTGTAAGAATTCTTTTTACTCCCTGTCTCCTTGGTCTTTTTTCTCTAATCTTTCTTCAGTTTTGATCATAAAACAGATTGAGATAATGAATCTAGACCATGTAAATGTGTGTGATGCACTTTATTTTCAAGATGTCTGAACTACTTGCAAATTTGACAATCTTTATTCTAAATGCTATAGTTGATCTTTTAAATTTGACAATCAATGCATTTTGGGAAATGCCTTTTTCCCCCTTGACATAATTGCATTATCACTACTAATAACATTCACAAACAACTTTTTAATGACCAATTACTGTTCCTCCAAGAATTCAAAATAAGTATTAAATGGTTGGTGATATTTTTATGCTAAAAGAATTAAGGATCTTTAATGTTTCTTTTCATTAATTGCTGTAAAACACTGTGTTAATTTTCCTTAAGTTAAAATTATCAGACCTTTAAAAAAATATATCCCACCTGAAAAATCAACAGTGAATACTTATTCATAGAAACTCACATGGGGAAAGGAACTTAAAGAGATCCTTTAGTCCAGCTCCTTACATGGTATAGATAATAAATATGAGGCCCAAGAAATGACATTTTGGATCACACAGTTTATTGGTGGCTTAGCAGTAGCTGGCTGCTAGATCTCTTGGCTCCTGGTTTTTTGATCCTTTTACTCTGCTAAGGATTCAATGCCAACAAGCTTTTTTTCTAAACAAAATCAACAAGACTAGAGAAGAATGATTTGTCACATTCACTTGCTTCATTTTGAGACCATGGGCCTAGATTTAACATTTCTTTTATGATGTAGCTGTGATTTTATTGAGTTTTCTTTACATTTCTAACATTAGTCCCCTGGAAAAATGGAGATTTAGTTACAAAATGCCTAGGGGTTATGAGAGCCCAGAGATTGGCCACATGTCAGGGAGTCAGGATATACACACTATGTTGTAATACTCTAGTCTTGAGAAATTGAGAACCAAGGTGACTGGGTAGGTTCAGTGTCAACATACTCTAAAGATTCATATTGGAAGAGGAGAATGTCTACATATTGTGAAGGTGGGGCACCAGGGATGTTGTTATTATTATTAAAATGTACCCTAAATTTTTGTGGGTCCACACTGGGTTGATGGAGAGATAGGACCAACCAGGATAAGGAGACCAGGGTTCACTGTTTTAACTGACACAGGAATGGCTGTTGGCCCAATGGTCACCCAGCTCACCCTAGGCCAGGTTCTATGGAACCAACAGGCAAGGTAAAAGTTTGTACCATTTTAATTGGGAAATAATAATGAAGGATGGGAATAAAGGAATTCTATACTTGAAAACCTAAGGGCAAAACACAGGGGGCAGGGAAGGACTTAACTACTCTATCCTAATTGACCTAGGCCAGGCAGGGCCCAAAGGAGCAGTACTGGAGTCACAGGGAAGGCTCCTTCAAACCTGGTTCCAGCCAGGTTTGGTCAACACAGCAAAAGGGCAATTGGGGTCTCACATAATCCAAGGATGGTCACAGGATGCCAAGAGCCAACTCTCCAGGTGATCCAAGGTACCCAGGTAGGGAAAGTGAGTTTGAAATGCTGTCCACCAGATCCCAAACCACTTCCCCACTTGGAGCAGCTCTGCAGGTCTTGTCCACTTGCTGAAAGCCTTCACCTCTCAGGATCCCAGGGAATCAGGATGCAGTTTTTCCCTAACTCTGAGATCTCCCAGGGTTAGCAACAGTTATGTCCAACCACTAATGGAACCTCTCAGAGCACAAGCCCACTTCCTGCTCCTTCATTCCATCTTGGAATCCTCCAGCCCTTCCTGCTAGGTCCAACACTATTACTAAATTAATTACTAAATAAACCCTCACAACAATATTCACTATCATATTAGGCCTATCATACTTCTGCCTTTGCTCTAGCCAAGTAAGCCCTTGCCCTTCAAATAATGCTTACACTGACAAAGTAATAGAAAATATGTTAGAAACTCATAGTTGGAATCTGGTTTAGAATCAGATTTCAATCTTGGTGCTTTGATTGGTGATGTCTTAAACTCAATTTGCTGTTTACCTAGATTTGGGCCTGTTTATCTACTCTGACCATCACAAGTAACTTTCCTCTATTATTGACTTCTTGTCTTTTCCTTATCTCTTATGAATATGTGCTCCTGTGCTTTTAATTCTCATTCCCACATCTTTGGCTATTCTTGATCTATCAATTAGATCAGTGGTTCTCAAACTTTTTTGGCCTACCGCCCCCTTTCCAGAAAAAAATATTACTTAGCCCCTGGAAATTAATTAAAAAAAAATTTTTAATAGCAATTAATAGGAAAGATAAATGTACTTGTGGCCATCACCACTTTCCTGGATCACAGCAGCACCCACCAGGGGGCAGTAGCGCCCATTTTGGGAATCACTGAATTAGATGATCTGTTCCAAAGAAGTTGTGTAGGAGATTTCTGATTGAATGGGAAATTGGACTGGGTGATGTCTAAATTAGATGTGTGGATTTCTCCCCTCCCCTTTCACATATTCAGGCCACAAAGTTTCTTTTCAACTCTAAATTCTTTGATTCTTTCAGCTAACTCAGATACCTGGCACCTAAAGGTTGCCTCTGACTTTCCTTCTCCTCCTTATCTCACATGCAACTCTGCCATGAAATGTACTCAGTATGCTTGATTGTGAGTGGTGAAGATCAATCAGAGAGACTTTTAGTAAGATGGGGTTTCAAGAAGCTTCAAGAATACTGACTGAAGATACTCCCTTTACCAGTACTTCTAGCCTCTATCCTGTCCCAGCTTCCCTGGGCCATACAAGTTCTACTCCTTGTCTTAATTTTTATTCCTCAGCCCTTCTAACTCAGGCATTTGGAATAGAGTACAGTACCTGATGTAGAGAATCCATCACATCCATGGATTCCCTTAGGCTCAATGCCAGGAAAATCTAGAGCCTAAGCTTGCACACATCCTTCTTTGTGTATTGAACTGCAAGTTTATCTCAGTACCAGAATCCTGTAATGGAAAGCACTGTTTAGTAATTAGTGGGAGTTTAGTAAATGTTTAGTAAACTGGGAACCCTTAGGGCCAGATACTAGGTGCATTTTAATAGTTTTGTTTAAGAGAGTGGATGGTTTTTATTGTAGAGATTTCAGCCAAGTATTTTGGTCTTCCTTCCGCTAACCTCCCCATCTACCCCCAAATCAATTGCCTAATAGTCTTTTTCTTTTTACATGGACATATGTACATATATGGTAGTCCTGACAATTTTGATGATGTTTGAAATATCTGTTCTGAGCTTTCATATTGTCACATCTTAAAGATCTCTGGATTTTGGAGTTAGCACTTTGCTTCTGTAATTTTGCTACTTGAACAAGCATGGTAAATCATTTCACCTCTGTGGTCCTCAGTTTCTAAATGAGAGGGTTGGACTAAATGATCTCTAAAGTTCCTCACAGCTTTAATCAGTGACCTGAGAATCACCCATTTGATTTGGATTTTAAGAGTTAATTATTAGTCCATTTCAGCATTTATGTTTGTTTTTCCAATATATATGGCATATGCATACACAAGTATCCCCTTTATGCTAGGTATATAACATAAAGAATTTTTCTCTGCTAAATATTTTGTCTTGTTATAAATCTCAATAAATTTTTATCTGTCCTTTTCTAACTTCCCTGGAGTTTTATATTTGAGTTGTTGTTTTTAGGATTATTTGTCCTGTATTCATATGCATGTTAATAGGGGATAGAGTTCTCCTCTTTGGGGTTTAAGAAGCATTGAAATTACTTTAATGAATTATTTAGGCATGAGATACTTCCTAAAACAGTGAATTATATTTCCCTATAGATAAAGAAAACCATTTTAGTTCCAACCTTTAAAGGTTATCTCCTTATGCTGAACACAGCAGCAGCATGGGTGACTGTGAATCCCAGCTTCATGCAAGAGTACAACACCAAGCAAAATGCTGTCAGACTGTCTTTGAGTGTTTGGGTTTGGAAGAAGCAGCCAGTCAGTGAAGGTTTGGAAGATGCTTGTCAGGGAATGCCAAAGCTCGGCTTATGGAAAAGGTGTAATTTACTGATTAGAGTCTGAGAAAGTATTGAAGGATAGCATTATAGCAGTCAAAATAAAAGATGAAAGTATTAATGAACATTAGGAGAGCTAGGGTAAAGATACTAGACTCATTTGACCCAATTATGAGGCAGACTGTAGGTAGGTATACAGGCTGAGAGCATCACTCCTTCCCCTACTGCCTCAAAAAAAAAAAAAAGAAAAAGAAAAAAGAAAAAGAAAAAGAAAGATTTGGAGAAAAACATTAGGATGCTTCAATTCCTGATAATAGGATTGATGATGAAAAGTAGAACCACATTTTGAAAGCTGTAGTCTTTTGGATAGGGGTACGCTGCTAACCAATAGTTCGGTTCTGTTGCATTTTCACTTTAGTTCAATCTGTTCAGGAATCTAAGACTTATATACCAGATTTAACTTTTCTATATTTAAGAAAGGAGAGAGAGCTTTAGCATTAGAAATGAAAGTATTCCTACATTTCTCTTGGATTGCCCATCTATGTTAAACAAAAGTATATCATGAAAATTTTAAAATGTATTTTTCTATATTGAGACCTTTAACAAACTATAAATATTTATCTATTATAGTCATGGTGGCAGGAATAGAATGGATAACCCCAAACCGCAGAGTATCTCCAAACTTCATTTTAGTCATTCATTTAAAATCACTCTGACAATATTTTGCCAGTCTTAGGAAAAGAGATAAATTCAGTGAACATTTATTAAGTATCTGGTTTATGCCCAATATTGTATCCTGGAGATACAAGGATAAAAATGAAATAGTCTCTGCCTTCAAGATGCTTGCATTCTCCTGGGAGGGGAAAAAGACTAATACCATGATATGAGACTGTATTAGTCTTTTTCCCCCTAGGAGAGTGGAGTAGAAAAAAGACTCTAACAATAGGGGTGATTGGGTAAAGCTTCATGGAAAGATGTTCCTAAACTGAGCCTTGAATATTCTAAGAAGCAAAATGAAAAGGAATTTCAATCTAGGCTTTTTGGCTTATTTCCTGTGAACATATGGAGATGGAGTAGTAAGTCTAGGGATGACTAGTCAAGAATTTGAAGCTAGAAGGGACTTTGGAGCCTATTGAATCCAATATATTCTTTACAAGTGAGGACACAGAGAATCCCAGGATAGTAAGTTGTCCCAGGTCACACAACAAATAAGTATCTGAGGCAGGATTTGAACTCAAATCTTCCTCACTCCAAATACAGCTCTCTATTTGTAGCACCACCTAGCTGAAGCTTTAATTGGATTATAGTTTGTGAAGAGGAATTAATTTACTGAGCAAGGCAAAATAAACTTGTTTGAATTTTTACAATTGCTTCTTTTGTTTTGACATAAGAGATACTTCCTCTGTGACATCTGGTGAATCTCCCTTTTACAAAGCATATTAACTGATGTAGTACATGATAATGAAGGAATACTGTTAGACTATAAGAAATGACAAACAGGATGGTTTCAGAAAAATCTGGAATGACTTACGTGAACTGATGCAAAGTGAAGTGAATAGAAGCAGAACACTATACACGGTGACAACAGTATTTCTTGATGAACAACTGTGAATGCCCTAGTTATTCTTAGCAATGCAGTGATCCAAGTCAATCCTAGACACTCATGGTAAAAAATGCCAGTTGTCCTGGAGGAACCAATGGAATTTGAATGCATATAGAAACATACTACATTTAATTTTCTTTCTTCTTCCTTTTTCCCATTTGAGATCTCTTCACAAAATTACTAATATAGAAAAATATTTTGCATGATTGCATATGTAAAATCTAAATAAAGCATATTAGCCAAGGAGAGTTTTTATTACCAATTATTAGCAGAAGTGAAGAATGTTTTCTTTACTCTTCAGTCTGACACTATTAGCACTGACATTTGGATTTAGTCAGATATAGAGGACCTGCCTTGTTGTTGTATGGTCATTGTATCTCCACTAGTCTGTTAACATCTCTAAGCTTCAGTTTTTTCATGTGTAAAATGAGGGGATTGAACCATATGACCTCTGTTATCCTGTCTAGCTTTCTAAGATTATACATTTTTAAGAGATGTCAAGTTTGTTGCAATGCACACTTTTAATTTTTTTTATTAGTGATTGTGAATTTTGAATGTGATTGTCAATAGTTTGTATTTCTTCTTTTGAAAATTGTTCATACCTATTGACCATTTGTATTTTGGAATAATGGATCTCAGTTATATATTTCTATCAAGGCCCAAAAATGTGGTTGTTAAACTTTTATCATAGTTGTTTAAAAGAAATCATTTCCCTTGATCTGTTATTTTCCCCTTCAGATTCTAGCTTCATAGATTTTAGTTACTGTAAACTCTTGTAAACTCTATATGCATACTTTCCCAGTTTTCTTATACCTTACTTCCTGACACATACTCTTCAATCCAGTGACACTGATCTCCTAGCTGTTCCACAAACAAAATACTCCATCTCTTAATTTTGGGCATTCTATCTTGCTGTCTCCCCTGCTTTCTGTCCTTTATAGAGGACCAACTCTATAGTAACAAGGATTTTGAATGGTGTTTAGTGGCATCAGCCCATAAGGACAAAGCAGAAAATTGAGAACAGTCTGGCTAATGGTTAGCTCAAGACTGCTCCAAAATGTCTCTGAGCATTTTTATTTTATACCATTTCAGAAAACAGTTATTCACAAAGCATAATTGAGTTTCATAGCTGTGTAGTAATTACAGAATTACATTATGATTAGTATGTGGCTTACAAAAATTTTTCTCATGAAGATTATGCCTGGATGAGACAAGGTCCAAGGTCAGAAATGAGCCTCATTTTATCTAAAAGTTATTTTAGTAAAAAGCTTCCATAATTCAAGAGATATGCTGAAGAATAAGCCTTCAATATTGTATGATGTATTCAGTTCTTGGAAAGTACCTAAGTAAGTGTGGAACTTTTCTGCCCTGCCTACATTGTCTTTGAAATGTCTAGAACGGGAAAAAAGATACAGTGCAGCTTCTGTTAATTTCTGCTCTTTTTGGCTTGGGGAAAAACTGTTAACTCCTTAACTGCTGGTTTACTATACGGTACTTAGAGGCTTTCTATAAAACTTAAGGTTATCCTAGAAGATTAAATTGATATGTTTTCAATACTAAAAGGAGCCATCAGGAGGGGTCTAGATTTTTATCTCAGATATGCCATCCACTGTCCGACCTGATTCTTTCAGGTCAAATGAGTCAATATATGGCCCTGGCAACTATATTAACCTTGATAGGGTCCAGATAAAAATATCCATTAAAGACCCTATTTCTCTGAGTGGCTTCAGACAGTCTTCATTCCAATTACTGACCTTTCTGGCTTTTATCAAGTCCCAACTAAAATCCAACCTTCCTCCACCCTTGGTAATTCTAGTGTTTTCCCCTCTGTTAATTAGTTCCTATTTATCATATATATATATATATGTATATATATATATATATAGTTAAAATATCTGCATGTTTCTCTCTGCATTAGATTGTAAGCTCTTTTGAGGGCAGATACTATCTTTTGCCTCTTTTTGCTTCCTTAGCACTTAATACAGTGCTGTAACTTAGCAAATGCTTAATAAATGTTTTTTGGTTGGTTGATGTTGCTGTCAGCTCTGTTGCTTTTTATAATTTTCTCTAGTCCATATATGATTACTAATTTTTCCCTTTTAAGTTTTAAATTATAAAACATACAATTTTCTATACTCTTGATTTTTTTCATGGCATATGAAAAATTATTCACTTCTAATTTTATTTCTGTAAAAATTCTCTTAATGCATTTATACGTCTTGGCTAGCTCAGAAATATTGAATGTATTTTGTTGTTACATAAGTGGATCTTTTATTCCTCTTTATCCTGTTTTTGTTTTGTTTTGTCGTAAGTAATATACAGAAAATCTGAGATGACTAGTAGAAACTAGATTTGAATTTTAACCTACCCCCTGGTTTGTTGCCAATTTCAGGGAAA
The DNA here is from genome assembly GCF_016433145.1 of Gracilinanus agilis. NCBI lineage: Eukaryota > Metazoa > Chordata > Mammalia > Didelphimorphia > Didelphidae > Gracilinanus > Gracilinanus agilis. Next base: position 183,398,091 of record NC_058130.1, on the reverse strand, counting down.
GGTGCTCTTGTTATCTCTTCTTTCTCACGCAAATATATATGCGTACTGTTTTTCTTTTTCTAACAAGAATACATATTTAATACTACCTCCACCTTCCAACATGGCCACAACTTGGCAAAAGTTGAGTCAAGAAAGCTTAATAGATGTCCCAAATTTAGGATTTTTTTTTATGCACCCAGGTATCTTGACATGTTAGTTATGGAAGTGTCTCTTTTAGACCATGGTCAATGCAATAATTTGATTATCCAATTTCACTTTAGAGATTTATGGCCAGTAAAATAGTTAAGTAACCAGTTTGGTGGCAGAGCCTCCTGCCTTATCTTTGTCCTGCAGCAGGCAGTGACCTGGTCTTACTTGATTCACACAGGCAGAAGGAGTAAGTACAGCATTGTTTGAAAGCTGCAGTCAGACCTGATGGATAACTGTACTGGGCTCTGGGGTAACAGTTTAAAACCTGCAAGAAAATCTGCCATTCTGCCACCCAGGAAAGCAGCAGTATGTTATCCAATTCTGGAAGCGTTCACAGTACTGGGGAAAATAGTTCTTCAGATGACAATAATTTCATTACTCTAGCACAGTGATGGGCAAACTATGGGCCAGATGCAGGCCCCCTGAAATGTTCTATCAGGTCCTGTGACATTATTCTTAATCTGATGAATACAATGAGTAGGATACAATACAAGGAAACTTCAAAAGAGTTGCCTTAGAAACAGATTGACAGATAAGCATTTCCTTTCCTTTGGCCCCCTCTTTAAAAAGTTTGCCCATCACTGCTCTAGCCATGGTTAATTATATTTTGTATTAATGTATGTGTACATGGGTGTGAGAGGTGGGGTGAGGCAAGGGAAGAGGGAGAGAAAGAGGGAAGGAGGAGGGTGGGGAGGAGAAAAAGGGGCGAGGGAGAGAGATGTACATATGATTAGTGTCCTAAGTGGACTGTCTTAGTTGGAAAAGTTTGTTTGTTCCATCTAATTTACTTATTTAGTTGCTTTATTTATTATTTAAAATTACATCCTGAGGAGCAATCACCTTAGTATCCAGGTAGGAAATTAAAACATCATAGTGGTTAAATCATTGCATAAAAGTCATTAATATAGAACCAGACTGAATTGTAGTTTTTAAAAATCAGCCTTGTCACATCACCTTACTCCAAAAGATATTTTAAAGAGAAATAAATCTTAGGAAAGTGCAACAGTGAATATATGCCGTACAACTTCATCTGTCCCTTCTTACAAGAGATACATAAAATGTTTTGTAAATCTTATAATACTACATGAATGCCTAGTTATTGTTGTTATTACTCTCCTTTTTCTAGAGACTCATCTGGTTCCATCTCAGATTTTAAGGATGGTATGGGAGGGAAGTAGATGTGAATTGTTGATAATGTGAGAAGAAGGAATTACAAAACCAGAACAAATTCATATCAAAAGGGTCCTCAGAAATAATCTTGTCCAACCCTATAGAGATAAAAAATCTCTTCTACAACATGCCTGATAAGATGTCATCTAATCATGGCTCAAAGATCTTTAGTATGAGGAAAGCCATTTCCTCCCCTGGCAGCCTATTTTGCTTTTATTTTTTTAAACATTTATTAATATTTATATTTTAGAAAAGTTAACATGGTTACATGGTTTATGCTCTTACTTTCCCCTTCAGCCCCCGATTTCCCCCCTCCCCTGGCCAATATGCATTTCCACTGGTTTTAACATGTGTCATTAATCAAGACCTATTTCCAAATTGTTGATAGTTGCATTGATGTGGTACTTTCGATCCCCAATCATGTCCTCATCAACCCAGTTGATTTTCTTCTGTGTTTCCTCTCCTGCTGTTCTTCCTCTGAATGTGGGTAGTGTTCTTTTCCATAAATCCCTCAGAACTGTCCTGGGTCATTGCATTGCTGCTAGTACAGAAGTCCATTACATTCTATTTTACCACAGTATATCAGTCTCTGTGTACAGTGTTCTTTTGGCTCTGCTCCTTTCACTCTGCATCAATTCCTGGAGGTCTTTCCAATTCACATGGAATTCCTCCAGTTTATTATTCCTTTTAGCACAATAGTATTCCATCACCAGCATATACCACAATTTGTTCAGCCATTCCCCAATTGAAGGGCATGCCCTCATTTTCCAGTTTTTTGCCACCACAAAAAGCACAGCTATAAATATTTTCCTGCAAATCTGTTTATCTATGATCTCTTTGGGGTACAATCCCAACAATGGTATGGCTGGATCAAAGGGTAGGCATTCTTTTATAGCCCTTTGAGCATAGATCCAAATTGCCATCCAGAATGGTTGGATCAGTTCACAGCTCCACCAGCAATGCATTAATGTCCTAATTTTGCCACATCCCCTCCAACATTCATTATTCTCCCCTTCTTTCATTTTAGCCATTCTGCTAGGTGTGAGGTGATACCTCAAAGTCGTTTTGATTTGCATTTCTCTAATTATTAGAGATTTAGAACACTTTCTCATGTGCTTATTGATAGTTTTGATTTCTTTACCTGAAAATTGCCTATTCATGTCTCTTGCCCATTTATCAATTGGGGAATGGCTTGATTTTTTTTTTTTTTTAAAACCCGTACCTTCCGTCTTGAAGTCAATACTGTGTATTGGCTCCAAGGCAGAAGAGTGGTAAGGGTAGGAAATGGGGGTAAAGTGACTTGCCCAGGATCACACAGCTGGGAAGTGTCTGAGGCCAGATTTGAACCTAGGACCTCCCGTCTCTAGGCCTGGCTCTCAATCCACTGAGCTACCCAGCTGCCCCAGGAATGGCTTGATTTTTTATACAATTGATTTAACTCCTTATATATTTGAGTAATTAGACCCTTGTCAGAGTTTTTTGTTATAAAGATTTTTTTCCCAGTTGTTTCCCTTCTAATCTTGGCTACATTGTTTTGGTTTGTACAAAAGCTTTTTAGTTTTATATAATCAAAATAATTTATTTTACATTTTGTAATTTTCTCTAACTCTTGCTTGTTTTTAAAATCTTTCCTTTCCCAGAGATCTGACAAGTATACTATTCTGTGTTCACTTAACTTATTTATAGTTTCCCTCTTTATATTCAAGTCATTCACCCGTTCTGAATTTACCTTGGTATAGGGTGTGAGATGTTGATCTAAACCTAATCTCTCCCATATTGTTTTCCAAATTTCCCAACAGTTTTTGTCAAATAGTGGATTTTTATCCCAAAAGTTGGACTCTTTGGGTTTATCATACACTGTCTTGCTGACATCACTTACCCCAAGTCTATTCCACTGATCCTCCCTTCTATCTCTTAGCCAGTACCATATTGTTTTGATGACAGCTACTTTATAGTATAGCTTAATATCTGGTACTGCTAGGCCACCTTCCTTCACATTTTTTTTTCATTATTTCCCTTGATATTCTTGATCTTTTGTTATTCCAAATGAAATTTGTTATAGTTTTTTCTAATTCAGTAAAGAAGTTTTTTGGTAGTTTGATAGGTATGGCACTAAATAGGTCTATTAATTTGGTTAGAATGGTCATTTTTATTATGTTAGCTCGTCCTACCCATGAGAAATCAATGTTTTTTCCAATTGTTTAGATCTAGTTTTAATCATTTGGGCAGTGTTTTGTAGTTGTTTTCATATAATTCCTGTGTTTGTTTTGGTAGATAGATCCCTAAGTATTTTATATTATCTAGGTGATTTTAAATGGTGTTTCTCTTTCTACCTCTTGCTGCTCTAATGTGTTGGAAATGTATAGAAATGCTGATAATTTATGTGCATTTATTTTGTATCCTACAACTTTGCTAAAGTTGTTGATTATTTCTACAAGCTTCTTAGTTGATTCTCTAGGATTTTTTAAGTAGACCATCATATCATCTGCAAAGAGTGATAGCTTAGTCTCCTCATTGCCTATTTTAATACCCTCAATTTCTTTTTCTTCTCTAATTGCTACTGCTAGTGTTTCTAGTACAATGTTAAATAATAGAGGAGATAATGGGCATCCTTGTTTCACTCCCGATCTTATTGGAAAGGCTTCAAATTTATCCCCATTGCATATGATGCTTGTTGATGGTTTTAGGTATATACTGTTTATTGTTTTTAGGAAAGGACCTTCTATTCCTATACTTTTCAGTGTTTTCAATAGGAATGGGTGCTGTATTTTGTCAAAGGCTTTTTCAGCATCTATTGAGATAATCATGTGA
>NC_058130.1:183330171-183393522 GCF_016433145.1 Gracilinanus agilis | reverse complement strand
TTTTTAATGATTGCCTTAATTTCCCCTTCATTAGAGGTGAGGTCTCCCTTTTCATCTTTGATACTGTCAATTTGGTTTTCTTCTTTCCTTTTTTTAATTAGATTGACCAGTAATTTGTCTATTTTATCTGTTTTTTCAAAGTACCAGCTTCTAGTCTTATTTATTAATTCAATAGTTCTTTTACTTTCGATTTTATTAATTTCTCCCTTGATTTTTAGTATTTCTAATTTAGTTTTCATCTGGGGATTTTTAATTTGCTCGCTTTCTAATTTTTAAGTTGCATGCCCAATTCATTAATCTCTGCCCTCCCTAGTTTGTTAATATATGCACTCAAGGATATAAACTTCCCCCTGAGTACTGCCTTGGCTGCATCCCACAGAGTTTGATAGGATGTCTCATCATTGTCATTCTCTTCAATGAAATTGTTGATTGTTTCTATGATTTCTTCTTTGACTAATTGGTTTTAGAGAATCATATTATTTAATTTCCAATTAGTTTTTGATTTGCCTGTCCAGGTGCCCTTACTAATTATTATTTTTATTGCATTATGATCTGAGAAGGTTACATTTATTATTTCTGCTCTTTTACATTTGTTTGCAATGTTTCTATGCCCTATTACATGGTCAATCTTTGTGAATGTACCATGTGTAGCTGAAAAGAAGGTGTATTCTTTTTTGTCCCTATTTATTTTTCTCCACATATCAATTAAATCTAATTTTTCTAGGACTTCATTCACCTTTCTTACCTCTTTCTTATTTACTTTTTGGTTTGATTTATCTAGATCTGAAAGAGGAATATTTAGATCTCCCACTAGTATGGTTTTACTATCTATTTCCTTCTTGAGCTCTGCCAGTTTCTCCTTTATGAATTTGGGTGCTATGCCACTTGGTGCATACATATTGAGCAGTGTTATTTCCTCATTGTTTATACTGCCTTTAATCAGGATGTAATGACCTTCCCTGCCTTTTTTAATCGTATCTATTTTTACTTTGGCTTTGTCAGAAATCACAATAGCCACTCCTGCCTTCTTTTTCTCATTTGATGCCCAAAAGGTTTTGCTCAAGCCCTTAACCTTAAACTTGTGTATGTCTACCCGCCTCATATGTGTTTCTTGTAGACAACATATGGTTGGATTTTGGTTTCTAATCCACTCTGCTATTTGTTTCCGTTTTATGAGCGAGTTCATCCCATTCACATTCAGAGTTATAATTATCAGCTGTGCATTCGCTGACATTTTCGTATCCTCCCCTATTCCTACCCCTTCTTCTTAAACTATTTCCCTTTAAACCAGTGGTTTGCTTTAAGCTGGTATCCCTTATCTCCTCCCTTGATTAACTTCCCTTTCTGCCCCCTCCATTATTATTCCCCTATTTTTATTTTTAAAGGCCTAATGAATTCCCTCCCCCTTCTTCTCCCCTCCCTTTTTTGACCTCCCCACTCCCCTCCTCCCCTTGGTTTATCCCTTCTGACTTTCTCAGTAGGGTTAGATAGAGTTTTATATCCCAATGGATATAACTATTCTTCCCTCTCAGGGTTAATTACACTGAGAGTAAGGTGTAAATATTACCTCTTAATGCTCTCTTCCTCTCCTTCTTATAATAGTATTCATCCCTTCTCCTTCCCATGCCCTCTTTGTGTGTAATAGAATATCCTATTTTTCTTATTCCTTCAAGATTCTCTTGGTGTCTTCTACTATTCATCCCCCTCTTTCCTTCCCACCCATTTTATCTTAGACCATTTTAGTATACCAACCTCTCCCTATGAATAATTCTTCTAATTATTATAATAGTGAATGGTATAATGGTGAACAGGGTTCACTACAGAGAATTATACATAACATTTCCCCACATAGGAGTACCAATAATTAGATCTTATTGAAGCCCTTGAAGAGGCAAATTTAAAAAATATGAGTTTTCTTACTTTCCCTTCTGTTTTTTATTTACCTTTTCATGTTTCTCTTGATTTTTGTGGTTGGATATTTAACTTTCCATTTAGTCCTGGTCTTTTCTGTGCAAATGCTTGGAAATTTTCAAACTTGTTGAATGCCCAAACTTTCCCCTTGAAGAATATAGTCAGTTTTGATGGGTAGGTGATCCTTGGTTGTAAACCCAGTTTTCTTGCATTTCTGAATATCATATTCCAAGCCTTGAGGTCTTTTAGTGTGGAGGCTGCCAGATCCTGTGTGATCCTGATTGGTGCTCCTTGATATCTGAATTGTCTCTTTCTGGCTTCTTGTAAAATTTTTTCTTTTATTTGGTAGCTCTTGAATTTGGCTGTTATATTCCTGGGGGGTTGTCTTTTCAGTGTCTAGTGTAGAGGGTGATCTATGGATCCTTTCAATGTCTATATTGCCCTCTTGTTGTAGAACTTCAGGGCAATTTTGCTGAATAATTTCTTTTAGTATGGAGTCCAAATTTCTATTAATTTCTGGTTTTTCAGGAAGACCAATGATTTTCAAATTGTCTCTTCTAAACCGGTTTTCTCGATCTATTAATTTCTCATTGAGATATTTCATGTTTCCTTCTATTTTATCTGTCTTTTGACTTTGTTTTATTTGTTCTTGCTGTCTTGATTGGCTTGTACTTGCCCAATTCTTGTCTTTAGAGACTGGTTTTCTGTTAGAAGCTTTTGATTTTCCTTTTCAGTTTGGTCTGACCTGTTTTCCAGCTGTTTGATTTTGGTCTCCAATTTGCTTATTAATTCTTTTGATTTGGGGGCATCTTTTTCTAATTGCCCAATTTTAGCCTTTAGAGACTTGATTTATGCTACAATCTTTTGGTTTTCATTTTCAATCTGGTCATTTCTGATCTTTGATTTACTTGCCTCACTTTCCAATTGTGAAATTCTGCCTTTTAAACTGTTATTTTCTTGCCAGATCTCTTCCATCTTTCTCATGATCTCAGATCTGAACTCTTCAAGACCTTGTGTCCCATTTTCATTGTTTTGGGAAGGTTTGGATTGTTTGTTGTCCTCTACTGTTTCCTCTCTTGTCTGGATTTTTTCTGTGTAAAAGTTGTCAAGTGTTAAAGGTTTTTTCTTCTTCATCTTTCTCTTCTGGTTTTCCTGATGGCTTGCCATTGTAAGCTCAGTTCCCTCTCAGCTTTATGCTCGCGCCCAGGATCTGTTTGCAGCTCTTTAGAGATTCCTGAGATCTCAGGTCTAGTTGTTCTGGGACAAGCCTCCTGGTGGTTTCCTTGCTTGTTCTTCTGCCTGAAGCTCCTTTAACAGTCTCAGAGAGCTGCTTCCGCAGTCAAGCACCTCTCTGCACTGGGTCCCCACTCAAGGTCTGCTCCTGCACTCAGAATCAGCCCCTTCATCTGCGCCCCAGTCCATGCTTTAATCTGTGCCTCAGCCTGGGCCTGTGTCAGCCCCTTCGCCTGCACCTGGGCTCAGGGTCTGGGCTCAGGGTCTGCACTCAGATTCCGTGAGTTCCTCAGCCTCCAGGGGGATCTCAAGTCTTGCTGCTCCCAGGAACAAGTCCTGGTGAGCTGCCAGTGACCCAATGGGTGCCCGAAACCTGCTCCAACTTCCGTGCACTGGCTTTGGTGTTGTAGGTGGTGTGGTGTGGGGGAGGGGGTTGCTCTGCTCATGTTTCCATGGGAGCTGTTTCACCCCTTTATAGCATGGAAATGCCCCGTTTCCATGTACCTCCGATGCTGCGCCCTGTTGTGGGGTCCCTTCTTTCCTCTGGATTTATTTTTATGTCTTCTTGAGGAGTCCTATATGCGTGGGTTAGTAGAATTCAAGCAGCTGCTTTTTACTCTGCCGCCATCTTAACCCAGAACTCCTATTTTGCTTTTAGATAGCTCTGATGGCTAGGAAGTTTTTCCTTATTGACCCAAATCAATTCTTCACACTCACCTTGTACTTCCTCAGGTAATGCCAAACAAGCTGGAAGAAATCAACAAGCTGTGTGTTCTGGGTCCATTTCACACCCAAGTTATTTATGTCACATGTAAATTGGTAACACTACTACTATACCTTCATTCAAGTCATTGTTAAAACAGTTAGACACTTCAGAACAATCACAGATGCTTAAAATACCCCATTTATACAAAGCTGATATTGGAGTATTAATGACTATTTTGGGGGGCAAACAGTTTCTATAGTCCATCTAACTTTTCCACAAGAATAGCTCGAGAGACTATTAATAATTGATTGATTTGGTTAGAACAGATCCATTAAGGATTCTACAAAAGAAGATTACATGGAGAAACTTTTTATATACTCCTTCAGTCCTTGCTATAATTTTCATTCCTAGGGTTTTGGAAAGACTGCTGCTTTTAGCCTAAGGATAAGCAATCTAAGATGTTGCTAATAAGGATTGGCAGAATTGTTCTTCAAGAAAGGGCCTTTGGTTTTCCTGTATGTTTTTTCTCCCCCTCATTCTTGAATCTTAGTACTTAGACAGTTGTTTTAGTACCTGGGACTACTGAATATTCCAAGTATAATAACTTTGCCAGAAAAGGCCTCTCATATTCTTGCGAAAAGTTGACATCTTTGCCACATATTTTGTTCTTAAATTTCTAGGTAGAAGTTCAAGTATTTTGTCATTTTTAGTTTTTATTTTAATAGATATCCTTGTTACTTAAAAGTGATCCTTTTCTTTCAATTTTTGAAAATATTATTGACTTATATTGGATAAACTGTGTAGATTTGACTATTTTACAGAGAGAAACTGTTAAATTCCTGATTCAGATCATCCTAGTCTCATTTTTCTAAAATTCTTTTCTTCTATCCCTGCTCCTTCTTACCCTAGCACTCTTAGTCAGAAGAAATTTATCATCAGCTATTAATTTTTCCCCCAGAAAAGATGAGATGTGTTTGAGAGTTGCATGACATATATTTTTTATTCATTATTTTGTTATATCAATTATGATTTGCCAGTTAGATGCCAGTCTTAATCTTAGTGCCTTCTCTTTGAGACAGTCCCCAATTTTTCCTGTATATATCTTATCAGTACATAGTTATTTACATGTTGTCTCCATCTTTGACTAGACTGAGAACTCCTTAATAGCAAGGTCTGTTTTTTGCCTGTTGTTTTTACATCCCCAGTGATGTCTGGTACAGAGTAAGCACTTTTAAAAATGCTAATTAATTGGTTGAATGTATAGGAGCATAAAATCATGTGTATAAGAGGAAAGATCTATTATAGAATATTCTTCCTCTAAAGTAAGGGAAGGATTGTTTACTTCAGAAACCTGAAATACAAATCTGATTTCTTCTGTGGTATAGTTTAACATACACTATCTCCATTAACTTGTTCATTGTTGACCCATCTTATGTCTGACATAAAACAGAGATATGGATTGGGCTTGAGATTTCATTGGTATTGAGAACTCTCAGATGAGGAAGAACATTTTTACTGCCAATATAGGGCAGTAACATAATCTTGTTATGTTACTGAACCCAGCTCCTACTGTTTGGAAGCAAGCTTGCCTTTTTCTTTTGTCATACTGTCTCACATTGTTGGGGCATGTTCATGGGCTTGGGTTCAGTTTAACTTTTTGTGAACTAAGCCTAGCTATCCTAGTGAATGATATTTATAGAAATAAAATTCTCTCATTTTTATAATTTATAGAAGTTCTGTCTAGAAATTGTGCACTCTAATGGAACTTAGTGTCATGATCTTTCAAGATTTGATATTATCTTTAAATATTTTGCAGAGAATATTGAAAAGATCATTTTAATATGATCTGAGTAGTCTTATTTTTTTGAATGTGCCAATAATAGCTAATGTCATAATCTCTCCTCTTATCAGTTTTAGAGGCAAAAGGAGTCTTGGTAGACATCGCATTTCTAATTGCCTCCTAATTACTCTCTGTCTCACACTCTCCGCTACTCTGATCCATTGTCTACAAAGGGTCCTTTTTAGGACAAAGTGATTTTCCTAATACTCAGGTTTGATTATATTATGCTATAGTTTAACAAGTAAACTCCAATGGTTCCTTACTACTAGGATTACATGGAAATTCAACTGGCATTAAAATCTTTTCATCACCTGGCTCCTGACTGCTATTTTAGTCTTCTTAAATATTATTTATAAGATCACAGATTTCGAATTGGAAGAGACCTTAGAGGCCATCAAGTCTAATCTCTTCATTATGAAGAAGTTAAATCAAAGAGAGGTTAGTCAGAGATCAGCCAGTAAGTATTTATTAAGCACCAGCTATGTACCAGATGCTATGTTAGCCTTCAAGAAGCTCACAGTCTAATGGGGGAGAGAACTTGCAAATAGCTATGTACAAACAAAATACATACAGGATAAATTGGAGACAATTAACAGAGCAAAGGTACTTGCATTAAGGAAGATCAGGAAAGACTTCCTGTAAAAGGTATTTTTTAAAACTAGTACTTGAAGGAAGCCAGGGAAGCAAAGAGTTGGAGATAAGGAAGGAGAGAATTTCAGGCAAGGATGACAGCCAGAGAAAATGTAGTGTCGGAAGATGTAGTGTTTCGTGTGAGGAACAGCAAGGAGACTGGTATTCCTGCACTGAAGAACATGTAAAGAGACTAGAAAGGTTGAAGGAGAGCAGGTTATGAAGAGCTTGGAATGCCAAATGGAGGATTTATTATTTGATCTTGGAGGTAATAGAAGTTCATTAAATTGGGAGTTTAAGTGACTTGCTCAGATTCACACAGCCAGCAATCCTGTGACAGTATTTGTACACAGGTTTTCCTAATTTGATGTCTAAGACTCTATCCACTATTCTTTACTTTATTTCATTTACTCTTTTGTCTAACACAATGGCCTATTCCTTACATGGGATCCCTCATTGAGGTAGCTAGGTGGTACAGTGAATATATCACTGGTCTTGGAATAAAGAATACCCAAGTTCAAATACAGCCTCAGTCACCTACTAGCTATGTGACCCTAAGTAAGTCACTTAACCTCTATCTGCCTCAATTTCCTAAATTATAAAATATAGACATCATAATACAAACTGCCTTCTAGGTTTTTTGTGAGAACCAAATGAAAGGATATTTATAAATTGCTTAGTTACAGGGGCATAGTAAACAATTAACACATATTTATTCCCTTTCCCCTCCCTCCCTATATGCATGCCTTTGCATTGATTCTCAGTCATGCTTAGCATACTCTCCCTTTTTACTTCTGCCTTGAATGTATGATTCCTTTTAAAATTAAACTCAAATATCATCTTCTACTGGAGGCCTACCCTGATGCCTCAAGCTATTAGTGCCTTCTCCTCTTAGATTACTATGCATATCCACTTTGTATATAAAACAGTGCAAACCCATTTCATACCCACATCCACTAGGTGCTAGGGGGTCCTAACTCTGGATCCATGCTCACTCCTTGGTTTAGGACACCAGGTGTGTGGCTTCAGAAGAGAGAGGACAGACTTTGTTCCCCCCTTCTCAAACATTTTCTCTTTATACTCGCATTTCCAGAGACTTTTAAGGTTTGGCTTATATCTAGCATTTCCCCTAAAGGGACTAGAAATATACTCAAGTTATAGCGTAGATCATAATAGAGCAGCTTTTTATTCTTCCACACAAAGGAAATGCTAAACACAGAATACTTACAAGCTAATATTGACAAAAACTTATGTTCAGTGACCTGTAACTATTGTTACATTCTTAGAGGAAGTTTGAGATTTAAAACATCAAGATAAAGTATTTTTCTAGACTGCTGAATTGACATTTCATCTCTGACCCAGCTCTATCCTGTTTCCTGTCAAGGTCCTTGTCCTCTGACAAGTCATGCTGGGTAATGAGCTTCTCCTCCTGTTGCTGGTTCTTTCCCAAGAAGCACTGTAGTAGCCATAGGGTTACCATCTATAATATAGTCACACCAGTTGACCAATCCAAGAACTTCTGAACTCTCAAGCTCACAAGCTTACTTCTAAGAACAGACACATCCATCTCAAGCTTAATATTCAATCACCTTTGTTCATTGTTATAAACAAATCTCAGCCAGAGGTTCAAAGATAAACTCTCCTAGTCAACCATCCATTTGTTATTCCAGTTGCCACATATCTCCAGGTACCGTGCTGCTGGGGACAAAGGGACATTTTCCCCTCACCTCTTGTGGGAAGTCCCACAATTACATGATATCACATATTGCAGAAAAAGGAAGGGACAAAGAACTAAGGTAAGCTGTGTTTCTTTTTAAAATGACACAGCATCCTCTGCTGCCATCATTGAAAGGGAGCCAAGTGATCACCCAGAGTTTGTTGTGCCACCCCAAATTGCCAAGTCTTTTAGAGCTGAGTAAATTTCCCCAGAAATAGCCATGGAACAGACTTAGCATCCCATGGAATGTACTTTAGCTAAAGCAAACCAAGAATATATTATATTTCTATAAGAGAGAGAGAGAGAGAGAGAGAGAGAGAGAGAGAGAGAGAGAGACAGACAGACAGACAGACAGACAGACAGACAGACAGTGTGTGTGTGTGTGTGTAGATAGCATAATATTGTCTTTTCCATGAAAATGTAAGTTCCTTGATGGCAGAGACTGTTTTTATTTGTTTTTTGCATCCCCGCTGCTTAGCTTGGCACTTAGTAGGTGCTTAATAAATATTAAATTGATCTGTTGAACACAGAGGCTTTTATAACCCATAATTATTACTAATTATAGTTCTATGTTTTCTTTGGGCAGTAATAAACCCAAATAAGTTTAGAACAGAAATATACATGAATATAAACTAAAAAAATTGAAGCAAGTTTTTGGTAAGCACAAATATAGTAATTTTTTAATGAAAAAAGAATCAAAAAACCCTTACCCTTCCATCTTAGAATCAATATTGTGTATTGGTTCTAAGGCAGAAGAACAAAAGGACTAGGAAATAGAAGTTAAGGAATTTGCCCACAGTCATACAGTTAGGAAGTGTCTGAGGTCCCTAGGCCTGACTACTAGTTCACCAAGCCACCTAGCTGCCCCGATCATTTCTTAACTTACTGTTGAACCTTTCTAGCGTTCCTTAGAGTGATGTGATTTGTGATGGTTCTCTGAGAAGTGCATTAAATAAGATTAAGAAATGTTTTTACATTCTCTGGGGGAATAACCACATCAGGGAGATCAATGTCTATTTGAGTGCTTAAGTTATATTACATTTGAATTTTAAAATATATTTTCTCCCAAATCTAAAAAAAACATAAAACTTTTGAGAAGAGTATGTGTTATCAAATGGATTGATTTTAGTATTTCAACATATTCAAAAGATGATATTGCTCAGTTCCCATTAAAATAGCCCTTTCAGTTTTTCTTGTAAAATAGTCAAAGAGAAAAAATAGCAATTGCTTAAGTGTATATATTACACTGAACAAGATATCCATATGCTCAAGGACATTATAATATATTGGAGAATTAGAACACATGTAAAAAGTTAAATAACATTAAAATGAAGACTATTTCAAGTGTTCATAGGCAAAATGAGGAAATTGGACTAGTTGGTCTCTGGGGTCCTTCCAGATGTAGACATATGATTCTATGTCAAATGAGGTGTTCAGATAATAAATAATGTAAAAGTTCAGAGAACAAGACAGTTATCATAGGCTGAAGTTGTCAAAGAAATCAGTCCTCAAATTAGACCTTAAAGCAGTGGTTCCCAAACTTTTTTGGCCTACTGCCCCTTTCCAGAAAAAATATTACTTAGCCCCCTGGAAATTAATTTTTAAAAATTTTAATAGCAATTAATAGAAAAGATAAATAAACCTGTGGCCATCACTGCTCTCCTGGATCGCTGCAGCACCCACCAGGGGGCGGTAACGCCCACTTTGGGAATCACTGCCTTAAAGGTTAGAAAAATGAATAAAAGAGAAGTGGTCATAAGCTGTGAAAGGCATGGACTAGAAATGTGATGCATGGGATCATAGATTTATAACAAGGTCATTAGAGGTCATTTATAGCCTTGTGTTTTCATTTCGCTAATGAACATATGTGTAAAAAGGTTAAGTGCTTTGACCCCAAATCACCCAGGTTATATCAGAATCAGGATAAGAACTGAGGTCTTCAAACTGAAAATCTAGTCTCCTCTCTATTATAACACCCATGCTGCTCCAATTACACCTTACATTCAAGGAACACTGAGTAGAATAGCCTGCTTAGAATGAAGAGTTCATGAAAAGTAGCTGGTGATAAGGCAGAAAAGGGAACTGATGCCAGACTTTGGTTGACCTTGAATATCAGGCCAAGGAGTTTGGATTTTATCTTGTATGCTCTGAAGGAGGTATGGACCGTTTTTTGGCAAGCCATGAAAATAATGGATGCAATGTTCTAGCAGGATTAGTCTGGCAGAAAGGAACAAGATAGAGACTTTCAGTAGGATGCTATTTTAGTAATCTAGACATGGAGTAATAGTGTCTAAACTAGGCAGAGAGCAGTGGGAAGAGCCTGCATTAACAAGGTTGTTGTTTCCAGAAACAAAACAACATTGCATGGAAGAAAAAATACTACACAAAATAACTGGGTGCAAGACACAATTCTTTTGCAAACCCAGGCCCTGACCTTGAACAAGGTCAATGTTTTCTTCATTTAAGGTCACTGTTTTCTCCATTTATCATGGCATTGGCTCATGCTCACTATTAAAAATAGTATTGATATGAAGTATAACAATTGACACTTTTTGATTTGTTGTTTAAATGGTGAGCAGTAAGCCAAAGAAAGCCATGATAAATGAAGAAGGAAACTTGGAAGGAAGTGAAGTGTAAAGGTTGTTGTTTCATATCTTTCTAACTTGGAGAGCCATAAACAACATCTGGATTGTCTTTTGGTGAAATTAAAAACATATCTGTGGGCATTTTATTGGAAATGATATTGTTGCTAAGGCAGCTAGGAAACAGATCATGGACCCTAAAAGAAGCATTCTAAGGGCAAATAGCACAAAAAATTTATGAAATAAAATCAGATCAAATACTTAAACTCAGATTAAGTTTTTTTTTTCCTATGATGGATTATGTTGAGCAGCTGTGTATGTTAGTTGAGTTTTTACTTTAAATATGCTGAAAATCATATGGATTGAGGAAGGAAAATTTGTTGGACCTAGATGAGAATGCATGAGTAGTTTTTAGGCTCTGTAGATGCACTTGAATATCCAGTTTTCCTTAATTTTTGCCTCCACCTCCAAGTTCCCATCTTCACCATCCTTAATGCAAATGTGATTCTGTTGAGTTTATACTGTTACCCTCTCAGAAAACAAGCAATCAAAACAAAGTTTAGAACAGCATTTGAGCTGCAAATAAGTTTAGTACAAAATGCTATTATTGTACTCCAAAAATCAACAAGGACAATTTGGACACATGAAAGGCTTAAATTACCCTTAATCAAAACTGAGAGTGATGTCCATTCTATGGATAAAAATAAGAAAACACTCAGCTGCAGTTAAGTATAATCAATATTTAATTGCATGCTCCTAGGAAATAGAGGAGGGGCAATTGGCATGCTGGCCAGGAACTAGGTGCTGAACCAATCCAGAGAGAGACAAGAGGTTCCTACATTTTTGAGATGAACCCAGGGTGGGCTTGAAAGAAGTGCTAAGTCTTATTAATATCACAGACACCACCCAAGGAGCAGAGGGATTTGGGGAAAGATGAATTTCATGTTTCAGTTTTTCTTTTGTCAGTTTAATCTCAAGGATGGTAGAGGGGACTTTGTTATCTGACATTTGAGCTATTGATCCCCACACCCTGTCAGTGATACCCTCAATATGCACTGTTATATCAAACTCTTGCTTTTGTTGGACTGCAGAAGAAAATGAGACGATTCACCCATCCTCAAATAAATAAATAGATAAATAAAATAGAGGCCATTTCCATTATGCAATCTTTTATTGTATTTCATTTCCTTTTAAACTGAAAGAAGAATAATTGACAAAAATCAATTCTCTTTGACCATGCTAATGGTTCAGTTTCTTCTTAACCATCCACTGAAACATCAGGAATTCACAAAGTAATGAGGGAAGCTACACAGGCCAGCAGGATGATTTATTGTCATTTATTCTTACAGGTGTATACATTTTAAAATGTGCTTCAACAACCACTATTGTCTCCTCTTCCACAAAGGATGCCAAATCTGTTTGAAGGGAGAGGCAGATTATGAATGGCTTAAAATGATAAAAAGAGGAGTTTGTGTTTTGTTTTCCTAGGGGCAACAGATAACCAGTGAGGTTTCTTGAGCAAGGGAGTGATATGTTCATACCTGTGCCTTAACTGTACATCAGTTTGGCAGTTATGTAGAAGATATAATAGTTATAAAAGAGACAGGAGACAGATCTCAGTTAATATGCTATTGCAACAACAGAAGTGATGAAACTCAGAAGTAGGTGTGTGGGTATGTGAAGGTCTGAGGGGGACTTATACAAGAGATACTGTGGAGGTAAAATCAAGAAGACAACAACTGATTGAATATGGGAAATAAGGGGAAGGAAGAGTCAAGGCTGGTTCTATGTTTTTGGATGAGATTTGAAACATCAGTGACTTGAAGAATGTTTGTGCTCTCAATAGAATAAGGGAAGTTTGGTAAAGAGGCAGACTTAGAAGGAGAGAATAGTGAGTTCTGTTTTGGATACATTGAATTTTAGTTATGTGTGAGAAATCTAGGTAGCATTAGCTCAGTAGTTAGTAAAAAATTATGAAATATTTCAGAAATATGTTACAGATAAGAGAAAGCTTGTGACTTTGGGAGATACTAGAAAAGGGGACCTAGGAAAGAAGGCAAGGGACAACTTTGGGCCATAGCAGGAGGAACTGGAATAGATAAATGAAAAAAAAAACATTTATTAAGAACTTAAAGTGTGCTGGGCAATGTGTGATAAGCCCTGGGGATACAAAAACAAAAGCAGTCCCTGCTTAGAAGAGCTTAATTACTTTTAGTGGCCAGAGAGGGGCACTTTGGTCTTAGAAGGTTCTTAAGTGAGGCCTTAGAGGGGACTAGATTGTCAAACAGGGACAGTGATAGAGATAGATTTGATCTTCATTCCATAACTGGGAGGAGGGAATAAAGTGTTTGGCCGAAGCTCTCATTGAAATTG
Source organism: Gracilinanus agilis (assembly GCF_016433145.1). NCBI lineage: Eukaryota > Metazoa > Chordata > Mammalia > Didelphimorphia > Didelphidae > Gracilinanus > Gracilinanus agilis. The sequence goes on along the minus strand of NC_058130.1, from coordinate 183,380,530 downwards.
TGAAATAGTCACTGGAGAGTAGAGCCTAGAGTAGAAATACCTCTAGGGAATGATCTCTGATATGGATGAGGAGACTGTGGAGGAGGTGGTTGAAGAAGGATCTTCAAAGATGTTTTGTGAAGAAGCTGTTTCTCAGTTTTGGCATTCAGAACTTCAGTTCTCTGGTCACTTCTAATTAATGTGGGGGATGTCTATGGTCCTGCTTTTTTCACCAGAACAGCAATGCCAAGCCCTTAACAAATAGTGTTAGGATAGGAAAACATAAGATAAATGCAAATGAAAGGTCTCTAGGAAAAGTCCTATGAGAAATTCAAGGGGAAAGCCCATCCTTACCTGGAATGGGGTGAGGGGTTATTAGAGACTTCGTGAAAGAGATTCCTGCTTCCTGAATTGGACCTTGAAGGAAGGGGGGACATTCCACAAGATATGGATAGGAGTACACTTCGAGTTTGAGGAATACCATAGCTAACATGGGCAAGAATGAAAGACAGAGAAGTCCCTTTCAACTGAAATTCAAAGATGTGAATGAGCATAGCATGAGATAAATGTAGAAAAGCATTTTGGAGCTTGATTATGGAATACCTTGAATGCCAGGGTCATGTGTTTATAGTTTATTTGGTGCCACAAAATGTTTTTATGTAAAAGTGTTTTAGATATTAGAAGAGCTTTAGGAAGGGTTACTTAGGGGAGCAGCATGTAGGATAAATTGGAAAGAGCTAGACCCAAGACAAAGAGACCAATTAAGAGGCTATTAAAATAGTCTAGGTAAGATCAAGCAAGAGGATGAACAAAGTCGATTGTAATTGTAGCTGAGGAGGGTATGGATATGAGAGATTGTGGAGACTGATGATTGTAAGCAGGACTTATTTAGTCTTTTAAGAAATTAAGTTGGAGGAATGGAATCCTTATTCTTCCTTATCTCTGCCACTCATTTGCTATGTATATAGTTATTCATGTAGCACTTAGATGAATCAAATATGAAAGAATAATTCTTTCACAAGGAACACCTTTCCAGAAGCAATTGCTCAGATTTCTTGAGTTGGTTATATTTGGGATTTGAGAAGAGGTCTTTTTTCATAGACATATTTTATGCCTTGAAAGAGTCCTCTTTTATAGGACCGAGCAATTTACTTCTCAGAATTAATGCATTCTCTATTCAAATGTAGTATCATAGAATCATATCAAATAAGAGTTGAAAGTTATCTCAGTGGCCACCTAGTCCAGTAATCTCTACTAAAAATACATGACAAGGGGGCAGCTGGGTAGCTCAGTGGATTGAGAGCCAGGCCTAGAGACGGGAGGTCCTAGGTTCAAATCTGGCCTCAGACACTTCCCAGTTGTGTGACCCTGGGCAAGTCACTTGACCCCCATTGCCTACCCTTACCACTCTTCTGCCTTGGAGCCAATACACAGTATTGACTCCAAGACGGAAGGTAAGGGTTTTTAAAAAAAAAATACATGACAAATAGTTGTCTAGCTTCTTTCTGCTTATCAAATACTTCAAAGATCTTTAAGTTGGAGGTTTTATAAGTACAAAATTTATGATTTTGTAAATCACTCTTAGTATATTTTATCAAGACCTAAAGGTCAGTGACATATTGAATTCAGTTAATTGTGTATACTTTATATCTTGCAGTATCTTAGGATAGTGTTTGACACTTAATTTTATTTAGCTCTATGAATGGAAACCACAGCCTGAATAATGAACTTTCCCTCTCTTTTGCTTTAATGCCCAATTTAGAAAATTGTCTCAAAAGAAAATAATTAGAAATGTGGAGATTAAAGGTCCTATTCAGCTTCTTGTTGTTTTGATGAAAATAACTCTAGTATGTGGGGGTGTTTAGGGGAAAGGACAATAGGAAGAGAGTTTTGAGTCATGGGCTCTTCCATTCTAATTAGCAGCTATTTTCACTGTCTGACATTGTTCTGTTTTTCTTCTGAGTCTTTAATGGTGAATTTGTTACTTATCATCAACCCAGCAACTTCCATATTCCTCATTCTTTTGAGAGTCCATCACATAGGGAGTTAGAAAATACACTGGATGAGGAATCAAGAGTCTTCAATGATGGTTTCCCCCTTGCTGCTCATTGTGACTTTGGGCAACTCACTTGCCACTATTTCCTCATATGTAAAATGAACATGATAATTAATTTATCTTACCTGCTTCATGGAGTGAGCGTCAACTGAAATAATTTATCTGAAGGTGTTTTTGGAATCTGTAAAGTGTTTAATAAAGGTCATTGTTATAATTATGCAGAAGTTACATATGTAAGATTCACTTTTCATCATGCTTTTGGTAGGTGTTTGACTAGATCACATGTGAGAGAACTTCCAATTTTGTAGTCTTAGGATTATGAGCTATTTTCTGCTGAAATTTTTGTGATTTGATATACTAATGGTAAATTGCTAGATAACTGCATTATCAAAGGTGAGGGCAGCTTTTAGTCTCTGTATCTGAGTATAACACCCTCTAGAAGTAACAAATAGGCCAAACAATTCTAAAAATGAGTCATCTATTTGGAGAAAAGGAAAAGGAAGGTAGAAACACCACATTGGTTTTAGTACAAAGAGTTGGTGACAGCTTGGAGTATGTCTCGTGATATTCTAGGGTGTAAGGTGTGCTTCACGCTTGCTGGTGCAGATAGCAGGCATCTGCTATTGGTTCCCTTGCTGCCAGACACTATTTCAAGAGGATGCTTCATCTCTGCAAACTCCCATATTTATCTTTCTGTTTTTCCTTTATTTGGATCATTTGAGATAGCCTTAGGTTAATCCTAACAAACCTCAATCTTATACTTTTTCCAGGTTAAGGACTATGGTGGAGATCTCTTTGTTGGTTGTAAAACAATAATTACAAAAATATTTGAAATAGGATTGTAAGGATCACATTAGATAATATATGAAATGTGCTTTATATCATTAAAGTAAAATTTATATGTGTGAGTTTTGAAGATGATGAACATTATAATGATGATGATGATAATGATGTGATGTGCTTTGCAGCCATCAAATATAAGAAACAAGGTCTAATATCCCAAAAGATCACCAATTTAAAGAGAAGGAAGGAATATACAAAGGGAAGAAGGAAAGAAAGATTGTGTGGTTTGTGTATGTGAGCTTTTTTGGGGGAGATTGGTAAGGATTTGGAGAGAACCTGTGATTTCAAACTCTACTAATGCAGATCAGTCAGAATTTTTTTTATAACATATATTTGCTTTGCTGCTTCAAACACTGAGAGTCACACAGAATCATATAGCCAGTCTGTATCAGATATAAGCCTTCTACCCAGATATCTTAGGTAAAGCATCCATAATCAAAGCAGTGGATAGAGGGGAACAATAAAGTCTCACTTTTTTCTGAATCATTTGGTCAGGTGATTTTGCTTCCTCATCCTTTTGCTACATTTGATTCTGTTGGTAGTTGGATTTCTTTACACGTATCTACCAGTGAAAAGAAAGGTGTCCACAGGGTGGGGCACCATTAAACCAGCATGATGATTGGGTTATGTGTGGAATTGGTCCCTATTACTAATTATAGTTAAAATTAATTTAGCAACCAGTATGACACATCCTCATCTGCTAAGAATGTCAGCCGAATAGGACTGGACAATTTCAAGCTATCCTGAAAAGAGATTATTAGTCAGCACAGAGCGAATTGATCTGTTTGATCTGGAACAACATATTTCTCTGTGGTGTGAGCCTGAGATTTTTTTGTGTGTGTGAAATACTAAGTACTAGCCTGTCATTGTGTTGCACTTGCCTGATGTCTGAATATGAATGCAAAATGCCAGTTTAGCAACACATTAAAATTTTTGAGAGTTAAAAAGCTTTAGTAATTGACAAATTTACCCTAGGCCTTTCAGAAAAATTTTGGTGAATCATTTTTAAGATTTACAAATGCTGGCTCTGGCTTATACCCAAAGTGGTGGGGGGTGGGAAAGGAAAGGGAGAAGTTAACTTCACTTGATTACATTGGATTATATTAATGAAATTGCAAGTCCTTAGCAAGATTTGTTTGCCCTTGCTCCTCCACTAAGATCATCTCTCTCTCTAGCTTACTTATATGGCCCAGCTGTCTTCTATCTATACCAGTGGTTCCTAAACCTTTTTGGCCTACCATCCCCTTTCCAGAAAAAAAATATTACTTAGCCCCCTGGAAATTAATTAAAAAAATTTTAGTAGCAATTAATAGGAAAGATAAATGCACCTGTGGCCATCACCGCTTCCCTGGATTGCTGCAGCACCCACCAGGGGGCAGTGGCGCCCACTTTGGGAATCACTGATCTATACTCTCAATTTCTCTTTTCATTCTTTGCTTACATCCTTTTGTATTTAGAAAATGACCCTCTTCATCTATCTTAACTTCTCCTTTAAGTTCAGCATTATCCTTTCCCTATTTGAATCATTTTTTATGTCACATCCCTTCTTCAGTTAGTTACCCTGTTTACTCTATATTAATCTGCACTTACTACTATCCAAACTAGTACTTGGGAATCCTGAAAGGGGTCCCTTTCCCCTCCTTTTTCCTACTCTCTCCTTTCTCTTTATCCCCTCTACATCTGAGCTTGAATGGATGCTGGGTTGGGAGGAGAGGAAGCACCCTACAAAATTTGCTTGGTGACTCATACTTTGAATTTATGCTACCATAGACCTCATTTAATAATAAATAGGATTTTATATATCTTTTTTTTTTTCGTATCCAGAGAATTTGCTTTTTGTGGGCAAGGAGTATGTTTTTCTGCTTAGAATTGGTACACTCAGTGCAGGATCTTTCTTTATACCTCTGTTGGATGTCTACTCATATAGACGTTGTTTGAGTTTACCTTGCTTTCTTATAATTCTCAGAGTTCTTAAATTTTTTTCCAATATGGGCCAAGGTAGTGCTGAGCATACAGTGAGGGACATAGATACTGCTGATTGACTAATCTTACCTCTTCCAGCCTCCCTTTTGGCTTTTCCTGTCCTTCAAAATCCATCCCCTCTTCCCTTTGGATCTTATTTCACTGTTCCTATTTCCCCTCTTTCCCTTTATAACTACCAACTACATTTTTATCTCCTTTTCTCTCCCTTACCCCTTTTCAATTAGTTTTCTTTTTCTTCCCTACTCCCAATCTCCTGTTGCCTCTCTGATTGTAGTCCCATTCTCTACTTCCTATTCATCTCTTTATCTTTTTCCTACTTTTTTGTATTGCTTATTATTTTGGGAAAAGTAAGACCTCTGGGGAGTGGGAAGGGTTTTGGAGAAAAGATGACTAGCTCTGTTTAAGTCATGTATGCTTCAAAGTATATGCCGTTTCTCTGTCAAAGTACACAGTACAGTCCCATCCACTTTGTGGATGTTCAATAGATATTAATTTAGTTATGAGATTACATTGTATCTGTAACATATGGTAAATTGTTTAAAAAATGAGCTTGCTATTTAAAATATCCTTCCTTTTCCAACCTTCTTATAAAGCCCTGAAAAGATAAATACCACAGTCCAGGAAAACAAAGACATCTTACTCAGATGTTGTTAAAGTAAAATCAGCAGAACATTTACATCTTCCTCAAAATCAACTTTCCACCCTGACTTCCTGACATATTAACAGCCTTTGCACCAAACTCAGGCTTGTGACTTTCATCTTTGGTATAGGAATTGAAACAGGTAGGCATACAGTTTCACATGATGTTCCTATGTATTTTACTTTCTCCCATACAATTCCAGTTGGATGGCTCTACTTGTGAGTTAATTGGCCCATTGGTTTCCTATTCTGGCTTGGAACAGTTTTATCAGTATTCAGGTTAAAAAATAAATATGTAAGCTCTTCTTCAGTCCGGATGCTAATGGGTACAGAGCCTGAAAGGCTAGGCTTCTGACAGATTGTGATTATTTCTCTCTGGTTTTCTTCTTGGCAATTATCCAACCTATTATTTTCACCAAAGTTTAAATATCCCTCTTATAGCAAGATAGGTATTTAAGGGATTTACTTTTTCTATTTTTTTAAATTAATTTATTTGTTTAGAATATTTTCCATGGTTACATGATTCATGATCTCTGTCATCCTTTTTTTTTCTCCCCTCTTCCCGGCGCTGACAAACAATTCCACTGGGTTATACATATATAGTTGTTCAAATTCTATTTCCATACTATTCATATTTGCAATTGAGTGATCTTTTAAAGCCAAAACCCCAATAATATCTACATCAAACCACATGATCAGTCATGTTTTTCTTCTGCATTTCTACTCCCTCAGTTCTTTCTCTGGATATTGATAGTGTTCTTTCTCATAAATTCCTTGGGATTGTCCTGGATCATTACATTGCTACTAGTAGAAAAATCTGTTACATTTGATTGTGCCACAATGTTTCAATTTCTGAATACAGTATTCTCCTAGTTCTGCTCATTTTGCTTTGCATCAAGAATTTACTTTTTCAAGGCATTAACCTGCCATTGATATAATAATACATTTTTAAAAAATTGGTGTATTTTGTTTTGATAACTAGTATATTCCTCGAAACAGTTAATTTATGGGTTAATAGAAAAAGAAGGATGCGCCTTAATTTTTACATTTTGGTCCTAATATTGACCTTTGCGACTAACCAGAATTATGTTGACTCTTTTTTAAAACTCTTTTTACATTGTTATAAATATTATGTATACAATCCTTTAGACTCTGCTTTTGCACATTTTTCATCACTTCCTGCAAGCTGTCCCATATTTCTAATAATCCATCAGATTCACCATTCTTATTAGCCCAATAACAAACCATTGAATATCCTTACCACCATTTTTCAGCTATTTATCAATTGTTCAGTACAAATCTGTTTCAGGTTTTCTTTTATTATATGTAATACTGTAGTGAAGATTTCAATGCCTTTGGGCCTTATTAATAATGTTCTTCAGATGAAGTCCCAGTGATGGGATCTCTAGATAAAATGGTATGAACAATTAACTCTTATTATATGATTCCAAAGAATTTTTCAGAATGATTGAATCAGATAACAATTCAACCAATGATGAATATGTGCTTTTCACAATCCAAGTTATGCTATATTTGAGCATCTTTGCTAACTCAAAGAGTGTAGGATAGTATTTGAGGTTTCTTTTAATTTCCTTTTATATCATCATTAATGATCTTTAACATTGTTGTATGATTATGGAAGGTTTGTATTTCTTTTGAAAAGTCTTGGCCATTTGTTTATTCTGAAATAATCCAATTGTATGTCTCTGTCAGTTTTCTATAGATTCTGTGTGCCAGATTCTTAATAGATATTTTTACCTTTTCTTATTTGATACAAAAAATTTTCCAAATCCTAAATCTTCTGATTACTTTTAGTTGCATTGTTTTTATTTGTCCAAGAGTCTTTATGTCTTGTATAAATTGTATGTTTTCTTTTCTGTTCTCTTTTATCCCTTATCTTGTTATGAAATTTCCTCTACCCATAATCATGAAAGTTATAACCTTCTACTCTCTTCTAATTTATAATTGAGTAAATATTTATACTTAGGTTATTTATTCATTTGAAACTTATTGTGGCATATGGTATGTAATTTGACCTAAACCTACTTTTTATCAGATTGTTTTCTAATTTTCATTACAATTCTTCTTATAGAAGGTGATGTTTGAATTGAGCTTTGACAGAAACTAAGAATTCTAAGAGGCAGAGGTTAGGAAGAGATGCTTTCCAAATGTAAGGAATAGCCAATATATAAGTATAGAGGTAGAATATAGATAATAGGGAGCCTCTAGATTTTATTAAACAGAAGAGTGATGCTGTCATATATGTGCTTTAGGAAAATTACTTTGGCAGCTATGATGAGGACAGGTTGGAGTGGGAGGACTTGGACAAGAACATCCATTAGGAGGCTGTTGTCCAAACAAGTAAGAAGAGAGCCTGAACTAAAGTTAAAGCTGTTATATAAGTGGAAAGATGGAGAGAGATGTGAGAGAAATTGTAGAAGCAGAAATGACAGGATTTGGCAACTGGTTGGATCTGTGGGTTGAAAGAAAGTCATTCAAATGAAAACTAGGATTGCTTGCTTGAGTGATTGAATTGATGGTTGTGTCCTAGAGAGAAATTATAGAAGTTTGAGAGAAAGATGGATCTGAGGAAAAATTAATGATTTCTGTTATGGACATGTTGAGCTTTAAAGTTTATATAACATCTAACTGAAACATCAGAGTTAGTGAGAGAGGACTGGAGTCCAGGATAGAAAATAGGAATATATATTAGATTGGTATAGGAGCCACCAGCACAGAAATGATAATTAAATTCATGTAAACTACTGGGAGAGAGATTGAAGAGAGAATCCAGCAAATTGTTAGAGCAAAGATGTAAATTAACACAGAACTATATGAAAAAATATACCTGAGAAAAGATCTGCCATTCAGTTAAGCAAGCCTCCTACATAAACTATTTAAAATGGTCTTTTGAAAAGCAGTGTGATGTTAGGAAGACCTCCATTTCAATCCTATCTCAGACACATGTAATCCTGGACGATTTAACCTTTCTGTGCCTCAGGAAACTCTAAGACTACAAGTTACTGAGCAGGTGCTGATCTGTATAGATGGAAGGAGTTTCCTTACTGGGAATTTATTATAGCAATGAAATCATAGGTCCTAAAAGCAGTAAAAATCATTACCTATGAACTGCAAATAGAGAAATGAATATTGACACAGCTTATGACTATTTCTTTAAAAATTTAAGTTATGTAGATCAATTACTATATAGCAAGGAGACAAAAACAAAAACAAAAACAAAAAACACCCAACCCTTAGAAACTGCTTCAGCCAACTATGAATATTTATTTTAAAATATTTTTAAAAACCAGGATCTTAAAATTAGTAAACATGAAATTTTAGCATACAAAAACCAGAAAGAACTAGCAACTTTTAATAATTTTTAAATGTATATTAAAAATACACTTCTTATCTGTATCCACTTTGGAACTTCTTTCTACTCTCTCCTGTGGATTTAAAAATATTTAACATTATTTTATTTTTTTGATTATAATCAATGTATATCTTAAATTTCACTGTCCACCAACTCACATACCCCCCATATCCCAAATTGAAGCTCTCCCTTTTAATAAATCACTATGTTCCACCTATGAGACAATATACAGAAGTTAAGGGTTTAAAAAAATATAAATCACTATGTTGAAGTAAAAGACATCAGTGTATTGACAATATCTGAAAATGTATGTATAATTCTGTATATCTTGCCCATCAGTGCCCATCCAGCATGTGGAAAGTATACTTAATCATCAGTCTTTTGAAGTCATGCCTTGATCAAAGCAATATTTCAAAGTTGTTTTCCTTGATATTGTTTTCTTCAATGCGTAACTTGTCCTCCTTACTTCCTTTTGCAGTAATACATACAAGTGTTTCCAAGTCTCTTTTAATCTGTCATATCCAAGCCTCTGTTAGAGCACAATAATATTCTACTACATTATATATCATAAGTTTTTATCTATTCTCCAGTTGATACAACCCCCCCCCCATTCTTTGTTAAAACAAAAAATGCTATAATAAACACATTTGTACATAGTGATCCTTTTCCTTTGTCTTTGATGTCTTTGGGATATATGGCTAGTAGTGGTTTCATTGTGTGAAAGAGTATGTATGTACAGTTTAGTGCCTTTTTTGAGTATATGGATGCAAATTATTTTCCAAAATAGTTGGTAATTTTGTGAATGCACAGTGAGGCAATAGCAATGTATTAGTATCCTGACCTTTCATAAACTGTCCCAAAAATTGTTATTTTTCTCTTTTGCTACCTTTGCTAGTCTTTTATGTGTGAGGTAGAATTTTTTATTTTTATTTATTTTGTTATTAGTGATTTGGAGCATTTTTTCATATATTTGCTGATAGCTTAACTTTCTTTTGGGAAGAAGCTCTTGTTCCTTTATAATGTCCTTCATCTAAGACCATTATAAGAGAAATTTGCTATGAAGATTTTTCCTTTATTGATTATTTCTCTTCTAATTCCAACTGCACTAAATTTGCTCATTTAGAAGCTTTTCAATTTTATATAGTTGAAATTGTCCATTGTATCTTCTCACTGTCTTTGTTCCTTGTCTAGTTAAGAATTATTTCCCCGTCTCTGCTTTTGAAAGTTACTTCCTTTGCCTCTCTTATTTGTTTATGATATGATTATTAATATTTAGATAATGTTTTCTTTTGGAATTTATTGTGGTAATTTGTGAGAGAGTTGTGGTCTAAATCTAATTTTTCACTCACTGTTTCCCAGTTTTTCTTAGCAGTTTTTATAGTTGCAGAGTGTGTGTGTATATGTTCTATCCACATTTTTGAGGGCAGCTGGGTGGCTTAGTGGATGGAGAGCCAGGCCTAAAGGCAGGAGATCCTGGGTTCAAATCTGGCCTCAGATACTTCCTAATTGTGTGACCCTGGGCAGGTCACTTAACCCCCATTGCCTAGCCCTTACCACTCTTCTGCCTTAGAACCAAGACAGAAGTTAAGGGTTTAAAAAAATAATAATAAAGAGTATTATTTCCTGATTTGGTTTTAATTCTGGTACTGCTATATTCCATTACTTTTCTCCATTATTTCGTTTGAAAAAATACTCACCTTGCCAGTTAAGGAGATATAGTTTCAGAGGGCACCATCAATTTAAAATATAAACTTGTCCATAAAAATCTTATGGAGGAGAATAATGGAAGATTATAAATACCATTGTTTCATAAAGTAGAAACAATGGAACAAAAAACAAATGTTTAAAGTGAAGTTTGTTGTAGGACCTATTTAAGCAAAATCATCCTAAGGGTTTTTAAGAATGAAAACTGGAAGGAGGACAACAAACTGAAAAAAAAAGTACAGATCTAAATTTTTTTTTGTAACAAAATATTTTCAAAATCCAGGCCAGTGGAACCTCTACATTTAGATTCTAACCTCGCTGCCACAGATGTGCTTCATGAGGAAGTGGAAATGACACGAAAGAAAGCTAATAGGAACTGCTTTACAATAAGATTACATTTAGGAGATCTGCTAGAGAAAACAATTTTGAAATTAATGAAAGCAGAACTTTCAAGATATTGAGAGATGGAAGAATTCCAAATGCATTGACAGAGAATACCATATTCTTCAAACCCATATGCCTCTTTTCTTAGCCCTTCAATACCTTGTATGAAACTAATAATATATATGTGCATCAAGGACTTCTTTGATGAAGGTAGGAGAAAAAACCCAGAAAGTTTTCAGAAACAATATTTGAAGCTCTAGCCATCTTTAAAGTAATACAACTAAAGGAAAGATAAAGAAAATACAAAATTCCATTGTGATTTTTTTTTTTTTTACTGAATACAAAAACTATTTTATTTGGTAGAGCAAAACACTTTAAAGGCCATTAACAAGGGGTCTTCCATGCTTATCAAAAACATGCAATATTCTTAAAAGATTTAACACAGAAATAACTTTGTTCAGTGAACCTCCAATCATTACTATCAAACAAATCTTGAAAAAAAAAAAAGGAAAAGTATGTTCATCAATGGTCTTTACTCCCATCATGAGGCTTTTCTGATCCTCTAATTTCTTGCTTTCTAGTGCTTCTTTCCCTGAGTTGCTTTATATTTATATTGTATATAGTTTGTATATGTTTACAACATAGGATAGAAAACTTAGATTTAGCAAGGGTCTTAAAGACTACATTGAACCCCCTAATTTTACTTATTAGAATCTGAGATCAAGAAAGGTTGTGATTTGCCCAGAGACATAATACTAATAAATCTCTGAGGTAGAATTTGAACTCTAATCTCCCTGACTCTAAGCCCAGCACTTTTGAATGAATGAAATTCTTTTATGCAAAGGAATTCTTTTATTTTTGTCTTTGTATCCCCAGCAGTTATCATAGTCTTAGCACATAATACTTAATAAATTCTTGTTTATTTACTAATTGATCATGCAGTATATTTCTTGCATTCAGCAAATTGTTGGATTTTGCTTTCCAATTCATTTTACCACCCTCTTCTATTTAATGAGTACATTCATACTTATGATTAAAAGTTTTAGCAAGTTTCTTTTCAATCAAATTCTTTTATCATAATTCTCTTTCTTGTAAAAAATATCAACACTATTTGAAATATATATTGTATATCAGTCAGATGCCATTCTTTCCCTTTCTCATCAAACCCAACAGATCTTGTCTCCTCCTGATTTATGTATTTATTTTGTAATCAGCCTATCTTTGTTTTTCTTGAGGTAATTCTTTTTTCGTTCCCTTAAAATTTAAACATTAATTTTTCCCTTCACTATTCTAGCTCAGTGACCTGTATATTTTATTTTTACTGATGTTACTATATATTTTTTAATCTTTCTTTCATTAGATATGGGTTAAGTTCATGAAATTTCCTTATCTATACTCCATCTCTTTGTTTACATGACATTCACCTTTGGTGTTCCCCAATCAAGTATTTGTATAAGAGTATTATATTAATTTAATTAATTAAATTTATTTAATAAAAAATTTCCATGAGTTTTGGTGATGTAAAGGCAAAAATGAACACAGTTACTGCTCTCAGGTAGTTTATATTTTATTAGAGGATAATATGTACACATATAAATCTATTTAAATATGTACAAAATAATACAAATAATTATTTGTGGAGGTGATACTAGTAGAACTATTTCAGATAAAGCTTCATGTAAGAGGTATTGCTTGACCTGAGTTTTTGAGAGACATAGAAAGAGACAGACAGAGAGATAAGGGGTTGAGGGGCGTTTGAGAGATCTTAAGAGACGAATATAATATGATTTCAGGTATGGAAGTCAGTCTATATAAAGACATAAAATTGGGAGATGGAATGCCATGACTGAGTGATAATTAGGCCATTTTGGCTGGAAGTAGAATGCATGAAATAGAGTAATATGCAATAATGCTGGAAAACAACATTGACAATAGGTTATTGAGGGCTTTTTAGCACTGAAAATAAGTGTCTTTATTTTATCCTAGATGCCATTTTGAGTAGGGGAATGACATGACCAGGCTTGTGATATAGATGTAGATATAGATATAGATATGGATATAGATATAGATATAGATGTGTGTGTTTGTGTGTGTGTGTGTGTGTGTGTGTGTGTGTGTGTGTGTGTGTGTGTTATCTGGAGACCATAATTGGGAGGTAGCAAGACCAATTAGCAAGAACTTATTATAGTCCAATCAAGAAGCGATGAAGGTGAGGACAGCTAGGTGATTCAGTGGATTGAGAGCCAGGCCTAAAGGTCCTGGGTTAAAATCTAGCCTCAGACATTTCCAAGCTGTGTGACATCAGGCAAGTTACTTAACCCCCATTGCCTAGCCCTTACTGCTCTTTTGCCTTAGAACTAAATACACAGTATTGATTCTAAGTCAAAAAATAAAAGTTTAAAAAAATGAAGGCTTGAACTTAGATGTGTTAGTGTGAGTAGAAAGAAGTTAGTTATAAGTGACAATGTGGAGATAGAATTGACAAGATTTGGCAACTTATTAGATAATGAAGCATGAAGAATGGATCTCTACCCTTGGGAGAAATCAGGAAATTAAGAAGAGGCTTGGTTTGGGGGAGAAAGACTGATATAAATAAATGCTCAGTGCCCTCTCCAACCACATCACATTGTCAACCACTTGGCTCATAAGGTTGTTTCAGTCATCCTCCTGATTCACTTCTGTGTGCCTTCTCACTATCCTGCAGGAAAATAGATGCTCTGACATGCACTGAGAGCATTGGAAGTTTTGCTCTCACTATTCAGTTTGAGTTTAGTTCAGTTTAGGTTTCAATATTAAGTTTAAATTGCAGTAGGCTTAGAAATATCTTTGATAGTATAAAGCTATAAATATATAGCAATTTGAAACTTACCTCCTTTAATATATTGTCTTGTTTAGGGGGAACAGCTTGAAAAGAATACATTTAACAAATGTCTTTATATCTTTTAATCACTGAATTTAGTGGTAAGAAATTACTCTAATATTTCATGTAATTAATTCTGTAGCCTTATTAACCTTCCTTTCAGTGTTTAATATTCTCCTTCTACCCTAATTTTAATTTTAGTTTTTTCACTGTCTGTCAATGACTTTTATTTTTTTCTAACTAGGTAGCCTCTGGTTTAAGAATTCCTTCTTGGCCTTCATCAAACATTTCTCATTCTATAAGAAGGAATCACTTATAACCTAGGAAAATTTATCAAGCTTCTTTTCCTCCTTCCATTTATTTTAAGGCAGTTAAGACTTTACTATGAGGCTTCTCAGCTTCAGATCAGAAAAAAGCTTAATAGTAGATAATTATTTTAAATTATTATATAGCAAATTTAATACATTTTGCCTTGTTTAAAATGGTGCTTTTGGTTTGTTCTTCTGTTGCTGAGGGGTAACATTGTATTTCCTACCTTAAAAAGATAAGAGAAAGGGATTATGTTATTTACTATTCCACTCTATAGGAAATCCTTGTAAATATTTTTCTACTTTGATTGGAAGGAGTTGGCTCTGTGCAAGGGATTCCCCATCAGAATTCTTGGCAACTTCCTTTAGTCATTTTTAGAGAATAAGTTACTAACTAATACTTTCTTTTGGAAAATACCTGGAATATTCTGGCTTTCTTTTCCCTGACTTTTCTTTCCTAGAGAACTTAGTTTTTGTCTGAATTTTGAAATTTGATACTTTGGAAATAAATTCAGAAGAAAGAAGAATTGGACCAACCTCAAAATTATTTTTCTTCCTTATCATTCAAGCCTGAGGGACATTATAAGGGAGAGGAAAGTTATTTATAAATAAACATATAATAATTACTGTGAAGAATTAATTACATGGGTAGGGGCATCCACATAGTTTTTACCCTCAGGATCTTACAATCTAATAAGTACAAAAACACATATATGTTTTATATGCACACACATGTTTGTATATGTATATATATGTATTTATGGAGGGGTTGGGACTAGACCTTTGATTTCATTGGTATAGGGAACTGTTGCTAACATTTTCTGATGTCAATGACATAATTTTATGCAGGAATTAAACCAATTAAATTAATTGCCACAATAAGGAGACCAAAACAGCCCAGGAAGCACCATAGTTAACAAACATTTGAAGGCAAAGGAAAGATACCTAGTGGGTATAAGCAGACTCCAACATATAACCAATGAAGAATTCTGAAGAAGAATAGGAATAAAAGATGCTTTTACATAATTGCATTAAAAAAAGAGAAGATGGACTGGTCATGTAGGGAGAATGTGGTATGATAGAGGAATAGCTAGAGTGTTCCACAGGTCCCTTCATATTGGGAAGCAAGGAGGAAAGCTTCCTGCACTTTGGGTGACAATTCTTTGTGAAGATGATTCTCATCTCCCTCTCTCCCTCTCCTTTTCCCCCTCTCCCTCTTCCTCTCTTTATCTTTCCCTTTTCTCTCTCTACCTCCCTCTCCCTTTTTCTCCCACTCTCTCTCTCCCTCTCTCTGTCTCTGTCTCTTTCCATGGCAGTATTAATTCAGTAGTGGGTCCATGCTATGCTGGCTTATATGGACTTAACAATTTCTCCTATATTCTGGACACTGCCCTCATCCTGTCATTGATGTTACAGAGTCTTATAGGAGGGAGGAAGATTTAGTTAACCAAGCAGGAAGGGCACCTGACGACCATTGTAAATTACTTTGGTTCTATCCTTGACTAAAAGAGGGAATTGAGCAGAAATCACCTTCTAAGACTGTTAGCTGAAAATAGAGTCCAAGGTGTTCAACACTTATGTCAATTAGGAAGAGATGTGGTGAAATAATTTATTGTTTCCTTTTATCCTCCCTCCTTTTTCATTCAAGGGAAAAATTAATTTCTCTGGTGTTAGTTAAATTTTTTTTGTTTCCATTGTTCTTTCTGTTTGCACAGGGCAGCTGAAGATTTAGAAACTTATTTTCCCCCCCTAGATATTCACTTTTAAGCTTCTAATGCTATGATAAAATGTGTTGGTCAACAAAACCCTGAGTGGTTACTGTATTTTTTTTTCATATGTAGATATATAGACATGATTACAAATTCCCTCTTTGGAGATGTAAGGAGACATTTTGTTTAACTGAATTGGACTGGGTGTTTGCATTTAAAGGAACAAAGTGGAAAGAGTGTTAGGCCTTCATAGATCTAAAAGGACACCTAGGACAAAATAGTGCATGAGGAAGTTCAGAAGGATTGATTTTGGGAGTGGTGGAGGAGATAATGAGTTCCGTTTGGATATATTGGGTTCAAACTGACTACAGGGCACTTCGTTTGAACTACCTAACAGGAAGTTGGCAATGTGGTCTAGAGCTCAGGGCATAGAGTATAACTAGGCATATAGATGCATGAGTCATTTACATAGAGATTACAATTGAATCTTAGATCCCTAAGAGAGTTTAGAGACAAAAGAGGGCCCAGGACACAGCCTTGGGATATACCTACAGGGATATGGCTGATGATCTAGCAAAGGAGACTCAGAAGGGTCAGATAGGTAGGAGGAGAAACAGATGGCTTCATTAAAACCCAGAGAGGGAAAAAATATTCAAGAGGACCGTATCTAAAAGTTAGTAGTCATGCGCCAGAACTGCAAAAAATACCTACTTGAGATGTGACTGCTCATTTGATGACTAATTCTGTCTGTCCTCATTTGTCCATTAAATTAAAACTATTGTCTTCTCAAGATATGGGGCTGGTGGTGATTTTCTTATGCATTGACTAATATGGAATATCTCATGTTAGCTGACAGCCCTTCTGTCAAATGCTGAGGTTAGTCTATGTGGATCATTAGTGGTGATTTCCTTTTTGCTGCCTAAATGGAATTTCTGCTGTGGGTGAAAGCCTTTAGTTTATGATACTACCTAATCTCCAGTTACATATTACCTATATCTGCATAAACTGCTACACAGATTCTCATTTCTTGATTATATTATAATATGCCAATCTCTCCTAAGAACCTGATGGAGCTAGCCTGGGAACCTGACCCTAAAAGCCTCCTGAAGAGCAGTGCTATAAAACCTATCAGACCTCTTTTTACTGGGCTCTCAGAGCCACTGAGAGGAAAAATCCCTTGAAGGACCATCTCACCACCATCAACAACTGTGGACCAACTGATTCCAGCAGGGAGATAGGCCCAGGAGCCCTGGCAGTGGCAATATCCTCTAGCCCTCACAGTCATCCCCTAGGGAAGTAGCTATACTCTGTGACAATCAACTGCCACATTCAGGGCAGGCAAGCTAGCTTTGCCTAAGCAAAGGCATCCTAAGGGAGAGATGGGAAACAATATTTGTCAGGCACGTCTAACCACCATCTCCTTTCAAACCCTGATGGAGGCAGCCCAAGACTATGAAACCAAGGTATTGGGAACTGCATTGCTTCTGGCACAAAGCCATCAGCCATAATACCAATGGAGATATAGCTGGCAACTGCTCCTGCATGTGCTCTAGACATAGCTACTGAAACCCTAGAAAGGAATATTCTTGCCACCAAAGGCTTTGGTGCTCTCAAACTTGAACACAGGATAGGATCACCAAAATTCTTAGTATTATAATAAAGCAAGTATAAATAACTTTGGAATGAAAGTCTGAAGGTTTCACCACATGGAATTTGTAGCATGCATAGTAGTGCATAAATAGTACATACAAATGATACATAAATATGTGGCAGACAGTACTGTGCAATGGGAAGAACACCAGATTTGAACTGAACTCAACTGGATTTAACACTTGACCTTCACACTTATTACCTGCATGACTTTAGGCAGGTCATTTTCTTTCTCTGGGCCTATTTTCTCACCTGTAAAATTAAGAGGATGTCTTTAGCTCTAAAACAGCGATTCTAAGATTCCTTAATTCCTTAAACAAAATCGATGTCCTTCTGTTATATGTGTAGAGAACATAGAAACCATTTGACTGAAATATCTAATTGCATGCATTTAAAAAACCCTTCAACTAGAGATTAGATTGAGGTTAACATTGACAAGGCCATAAACCCCATGTATTATTTAAAAAGGCTCTCCAACATAAGTGTTATTTTCCTGTTGTGACTAATTATTGTTCAGCATTTCATTTTACCGGCTAAAAGCTGATTTCTGTAGCTACCTAGATAACATTCCTTTCTCCTGTCATCCTGCTCATCTGACATGTTTCAGAATTTCTCTGTTATTGACACAGACTTTTAGCCTTAGCCTTTTCAAAAGCTTTTGCTTTTAAGACCTTTAGCATACATTGTTACCTTCTGCTGACAAGATGTCCTTAAACAGAGTAAACAGTTTTTCTGAGCAAGTTTTCATCTTTTCTAGGAAACCCTTAACACTATTCCTTAGATGGAAATGTTTTCCCCAATTTTTGTTATTGTTTAGCAGCGGCAGTAGCAGCTGTTTATATAATGTTTTACTATTTACTTATTACTTTACATATGCTATCTCATATCATCCTTAGAGTAAACCCTGTAAAATAGTATTATGCATATTACTGTTCCCATTGAAGTACTTTTCCAGTACTTTTCCAGTACATTTCCATTAGGAAATGGCAGGCACCAATTGACCTTTCTGACAAGGCACAAAGTTCCAATATTTTCTTGGTTCTACAACTCTCTTGCCATTTTTGCACGATCATTTACATAGTATGTAAATATACTGCCTTACGTGAAACCTGTAAACATGAACTACATTGTTCATCTGCCTTGATATTCACCTTTTTTAAACAAAAGTTAATTAAATTAATTAATTCAGAATATTTTTCCATGATTATATGAATCATGTTCTTTCCTTCCCCTCCTCACATCCCCCTCCCATAGCCAACGAGCAGTTCCACTGGGTTTTACATGTGTCATTGATTAAGACCTATTTCCATGTTATTCATATTTGCACTAGGGTGATTGTTTAGTCTACATCCCCAATCATATCCCCATAGAACCATGTGATCAAGCAGTTGTTTTTCTTCTTTGTTTCTACTCCTATAGTTCTTTCTCTGAATGTCGATAGTGTTCTTTCTCATAAGTCCCTAAGAATTGTCCTGGATCATTGCATTGCTGCTGGTAGAGAAGTCC
Organism: Gracilinanus agilis; assembly: GCF_016433145.1. NCBI lineage: Eukaryota > Metazoa > Chordata > Mammalia > Didelphimorphia > Didelphidae > Gracilinanus > Gracilinanus agilis. The sequence goes on along the minus strand of NC_058130.1, from coordinate 183,361,536 downwards.
ATTATATTTGATTTTACCACAGTGTATCTGTCTCTGTGTACAATGTTCTCCTGGTTCTGTTTCTTTCACTCTGCATCAATTCCTGGAGGTCTTTCCAGTTCACATGGAATTCCTCCAGTTCATTATTCCTTTTAGCACAATAATATTCCATCACCAACAGATACCACAATTTGTTCAGCCATTCCCCAAGGCACCCCCTTATTTTCCAATTTTTTGCTACCACAAAGAGTGCAGCTATAAATATTTTTCTACATTTCTTTTTCCCTATGATCTCTTTGGGATATAAACCCAGCAGTGGTATGGCTGGATCAAAGGGCAAGCAGTCTTTTAATGGCCTAGTTCCAAATTGCCTTCCAGAATGGTTGGATCAATTCACAACTCCACCAGCAGTGCATTAGTGTCCCAATTTTGCCACATCCCCTCCAACATTTATTACTTTCCTTTGCTGTCATATTAGCCAATCTACTAGGTATGAGGTGATATCTCGGAGTTGTTTTGATTTGCATTTCTCTAATTATAAAAGATTTAGGACAATTTTTAATTTGCTTATTGATAGTTTTGATTTCTTTTCTGAAAATTGCCTATTCATGCCCATATATCAATTAGGGAATGGCTTGATTTTTTTGTACAGTTGATTTAGCTCTTTATAAATTTGAGTAATTAGTCTTTTGTCTGAGATTTTTGTTATAAAGATTTTTTCCCCCAATTTGTTGCTTCCCTTCTGATTTTGGCTACATTGTTTTTGTTTGTAATATTCTCTAACTCTTGCTTGGTTTTAAAATCTTTCCTTTCCGATAGATCAGACAGGTAAACTATTTTATGTTCACCTAATTTACTTATAGTTTCCTTCTTTATATTTAAGTCATTCACCCATTCTGAATTATTTTGGTATAGGGTGTGAGATGTTGATCTAAACCTAATTTCTCCCATACCATTTTCCAGTTTTCCCAGCAGTTTTTGTCAAGTAGTGGATTTGTGTCCCAAAGGCTGGGATCTTTGGGTTTATTGTACACTATCTTGCTGAGGTCATTTACTCCAAGTATATTCCACTGATCCTCTCTTCTGTCTCTTAGCCAATACCACATTGTTTTGATGACCACTGCCTTATCAGTACAGTTTGAGATCTGATATTGTTAGGCCCCAATTCTTCACATTTTTTCCCATTATTTCCCTTGATATTCTTGATCTTTTGTTCTTCCAAATGAACTTTGTTATCATTTTTTCTAATTCAGTAAAAAAGTTTCTTGGTAGTTTGATAGGTATGGCACCAAATAAATAAATTAATTTGGGTAGGATTGTCATTTTTATTATGTTAACTCGTCCTACCCATGAGCAATTAATGTTTTTTAATTGTTTAAATCTAGTTTTAATTGTGTGGAAAGTGTTTTGTAGTTGTGTTCATTTAATTCCTGTGTTTGTCTTGGCAAATAGATTCCTAAGTATTTTATATCATCTAGGGTGATTTTAAATGGAATTTCTCTTTCTAACTCTTGCTCCTGAGATGTCTTGGGAATATATAGAAATGCTGATGACTTATGTGAGTTTATTTTGTATCCTGCAAAAGTTATTGTATTTGTATCCTGCTAAAGTTATTGATTATTTCCATGAGCTTTATAGTTGATTCTTTAGGATTCTTTCATCATATCATCTGCAAAGAGTGATAGTTTAGTCTACTTGTTGCCTATTTTAATACCTTCAATTTCTTTTTCTTCTCTGATTGCTACTGCTACTGTTTCTAGTACAGTGTTAAATAATAGAGGTGATAATGGGCATTCTTATTTCAGGTATTTACCTTTAATTTGTGGTTGGATTTCTCTGCAGCTGTTCTATGTATGTTGCATACTAATAGAGGAAAAATTCTATAATTGGAATCAAGATCTGACTTTGAATTTCCTTCTTCATTTTAGACAGCTAGGTGTCATGGTGAATAGAGTGCTGGGCCTGAAGTCGGGAAGATGAGTTCAAATTCAGCCTCAATCACTTACTAGTTATGTTACCTTGGGCAAATCAGTTAAACCCTGTCCACCTCAGTTTCCTCAAATGTAAAATAGGGATAATAATACATACCTCCCAAAGTTGTCATAATGATCAAATGAGATAATATTTGTAAAGCTTCTGGCACATAGCGATAAAATAAATGTTTTTTCTTCCTCCCTTCATTTCCTTTACTATGTGACTTTTAGCAACCTTCTGGGCTTTGATTTTTTTATGTTTATGAAAATATATTAGATAATTGAGTATGTTTATGACATATGACATATAATTATGGTGTATGGACATTTGTTTTTACATAAATGCTTCTATGTTACTTTCTTGTTAATTGAGAAGATATGACTATGTAAAATTTTATCAAGCATTATAACATAGCAGATCCAACTTTGATGAACTTTATTGTGAAATTCTTTTTTTAGGTTTAGAAGTTCCATTTAATATTTCTATAAAATTCTTGGTTTATTCATTTGTTTCTCTCCTTAATGATAAATGGCCTAATGAGGAATTTTAGTATATTAACAACCCCCATTCCCTTTTATACCATTTGGGTTACTTCTAATTAATAGTATCTTCCCTTGATTTAATGAGAAAAATCACTTTGTTCATTTATAGTATTTCCTAGAATGTTTGTTTGCCAGGAGCAAATACAGAAAAACTGGAGGCTTTATTTTACAATGTGTAGGTTGCACAAGTAATTTTTCTTCCTGTGATCAAAGGTTCAGTTGTTGACAGTCTTGCTTTAGCGTCTGTGTGGCCAGGAATGAGTCATTTGACACTAATTTATTTTTAAAAATCTGTCACCTTTATTTATGCAAGATGATAATTTCAGAGACTACACAAATAATCTTTCTAGGACTGAGAGTTTTAGAGGTAGATATTTGTTTGTGATGACTTGAAGACAATAAAAAAGTACCCTAGCCAGTTTTAGTTTTATATGAGTATTCTCTTACAATAATGACCAGTGTGGAAATATGATGAAGCATGGTAATATATGTATAACCCAGATCAATTACATATGAGAGAGAGAGAGAGGAAGAGAGAGAGAGGAGAGAGAGAGAAAGAGACAGAGAAGAGAGAGAGAGAGGGAGGGAGGGAGGAAGGAAGGAAAGAAGGAAGGAAGAAAGGAAGGAAGGAAGGAAGGAAGGAAGGAAGGAAGGAAGGAAGGAAGGAAGGAAGGAAGGAAAATAAATATCTCAACCTAGATTATTACCTTGGGCCAGTTGCAAGAGATTGCCATTACTATCTGATAGGAAATACTACAAATGAACAAAGAGATTTTTCTTATTAAGTCAAGAAAAGACATTTTAAATTAGAATGATAGAAAAGGGAAATTGGGGGTGGTGGTTACTATCCTAAAATTTCTCATTTGGTCAATTTTTCATCATTTTATTTTTTAGTTATGTCTGACTTGTTTTCTTGGCAAAGAATGGTTTGCATTTTCTTTCTTCAGCCTAATTTACAGATGAAGAAACTGATACAAAGGTTAAATGACTTGCCCAGGATCACATAGCTAGTACCTGAAGCGAGATTTAACTCAGAAAGAGGAATCTTCCTGATGCCAGGTCTGTCTCTCTATCCACTGTACCATGTGCACCTTTATTATCATGGAGAAAGAAAATGAATAAACCAATAACTTTATGGAAAATATTAAATGACTTTTGGATATAATATTTTGGATTTTGTGTGTGTGTTTATATACACGTATGTATGTATATAGGCATGGATGTAATGTTTTTTGTGAACCTCTAGAAATCACTAAAGGTTTTTCGATGTGATACTTTAATTTATAAAAGCACCTCCTTTATGTAAGGCACTGTAAGAGTCATTCAGGATACAAATATTAAAACAAGAGAGTTCCTATCTGTGAGGAGTTTACCTTCTACTGGAGATATACAATATAAATGTATAATTAAGTAAATACAAGGTATTTTGAAAAAGGAAAAAGTACTAGAACCTTTGGTAGATGAAGAAAGACTTCAATAGATGTTACCTTAGCTGTGTCTCAAAGGAAGACAGAGTGGAAGGAAGAGCACATCCCAAATGTGGAACATAGCCTGTGCAAAGACAGATTTGGGAAATGGATTGCTGAATGTTGGGAATAACCAGTAGGTTAATTTGACCAAAATATTGAGATTGTAGCCAGATTATTAAGGGCTTTACAAAGTGCTTTTTCTTGAAGTGGAAGTGGAAAATGGCTATTTTTTTTTGAGCAGGTAATTAACATAGACCTGTATGCCTTAGGAAAATTATCTTGGCAACTTTGTGGAAATTGAATTGGAGAAAGAAGATGCTGGAAGCAGAGAAATAATTTAGGAGGCTTTTAACAACAATGCAGGAAGGGGCAATGAGGTCCTGAATGAAGAAGTAGCAAGATATAGAGCAGCAGATAGAGAACAAGAGAATGTGTAAGTAGACTTGACAAGTCTTATCTGCTGAATAGATACATAGGGTGAGAAGAACAGAAGAGTTACAAGTGACTATGGGATCCTTTTTTTTTTGGTGTTTGATATTTAAATTTGTTGCTAGGAAATTCTGACTCTGTTAGATGTATAGGCCTAATTTACCTGACAGCTAACAAATAAAAGGAACAACAATGGACCTTGAATCTCCATGAACAACTCAAAGCAACTAAAGACTTTATAGAACCTCATGTCCTACCCTTTCCCTGTCCATATCACATCTGCTATCACATCCCATGTAATTCCTTTTCACCTCTATCCTATAGTAGTTGTTGCCTATTTGGGTTTGTCATTCCTTTTCAATCAATTTATGAGGGTTGTTACCAAGGGAATTTAAGAATGCAGTGATGGAGTTAGGTAACTGCTAGAACACATCTTGTAGTCTTGCAGTTAAGGAGAACAAATGGATATTGCTTATTATTTCATCCTTAGTACTTTTTTAAATTGCAGACTCAGCCTGGTTATGTAATCCATTCCTGCTTAACCTTTTAACTCCAAATAGAAATTGAGTCTTTGAGTAGTGGTCCTAAAATATATAGTGACTTAGTTGCAGAGGGGGAACATGAGCTCAGGCCACCTAATTTCTTTTTTTTTTTTTTTAAAGAAAAAAGAAACAATGTAATAATGTAATTTTAATTCTTGAACTCTTTTGAAAGAAAATTAGTATCTTCTTTGTATTTTTTGGTGTTCCACTTCTTGGGACTTGAAAAAATGGAGGAACTCAATATTTTTTAAAGGTCACAGTTATGGCACTCTTTCCTGTCTTAAAAATTCCCTTCTTGTCCTCTTTTTTGCAATTATTCTGAATAATTATTAGAGCTTAATATGAGTAACATGTCATCATCTCTGGATCATATTTAACTTCTTCAAGAGTGTCCTTCAGATTTTCATGCATTCCTCTGTGAACAAGTTATACTTGTGTTTTAAAACAATCATTTTTACATCGATAAGCAATTTTCATTCATTAGTCCTTTCCTGTGCCTAAAAAAAAATCAAATGCATTATTAGAGGCAGATAGATAGCAGATATGTTGGAGAGAGTGATAGGTCAAGGAGACCTCAGTTCAGATGTGGCCTCAGGCACTAGCTAAAATGAAAATAGTAACAGCAACTATTTCCCCAGGTTGTTGTGAAGATCAGATAGGATATTTGTACAATGCCTCACACATAGTAAGCAGTTAGTTGATGATTTTTTTCTTTCTAGCCAGTCAACAATCATTTATTTATTACCTGTTGTTTTGTTTATTTTATTACCTGTTGTTTTATGATCATTTATTTATTACCTGTTGTTTTATGTTCATTTATAACACGTGGAATGCATTCTAATTTTACACAAAAGATCACATGACTTAAAATATTAGTTTGGTACTGGAATGACCTTTTAAAAATTGGAAGCACATTCTATTTCACCTCCTAGTCCTGGCTTCTGAGAATGATTTCCTGGTATCCCTTATATTCCGTAATGGTTTCAGTATTGTTTTGCTAGTGTCAACACAGGAAGTCTGGCAAATGGTTTAGAAGTCTTAATAGAAATGACATAAAATGATTTGATCTGATTCTGAACCACCAAAGGTTGAAGTTGTCTGATCTTGACTTTGTTGAGAAGGCATGTCAATGCAATAAAATCCTGCTTTGTGCTTTGATTTTGAGCTTCACCTAATGACTGAGTTGGTTTAAGTCGTTCTGGGCAGATAAAGATGGGGATTTACAATGTTAGAAGTGTCTTCCTAGGTAAAAAGACAAAAGATCTTCTGACATGCTCACTTCTCAGAGTCAAGGTCCCCCAACAAGACCTGGAATTCCATCAAAGGATCCACCTAACCAGTCTTTCATGTACTTAGCCTGACTTCTTCATGTGCTGATTGCACTTTTTTGGGACTCACTAGTCAAAAAATGTGTCCATTATGTTCCTTTTCATGTTTCTCTTGGTTTTTGTGGTTGGATATCAAACTTTCCATTTAGTCCTGGTCTTTTCTGTGCAAATATTTGGAGATCTTCTAACTTGTTGAATGCCCATACTTTCCCCTGGAAGAATAATAGTCAGTTTTGATGTGTAGGTGATCTTTGGTTGCAGTTCTCTTGCCTTTCGGAATATCATGTTCCAAGCCTTGCAGTCTTGTAGTGTGGAGGCTGCCAGATCCTGTGTGATCCTGATTGGTGCTCCTTGATATCTGAATTGTCTCTTTCTGGCTTCTTGTTATATTTTTTTTCACTAACTTGGAAGCTCTTGAATTTGGCAATTATATTCCTGAAAGTTGTCTTTTGAGGGTTTAGAGTAGAGGGTGATCTATGGATCCTTTCAATGTCTATTTTGCCCTCTTGTTGAAGAACATCAGGACATTTTCTTGGATAATTTCTGATAATATGGTGTCCAAATTTCTATTAATTTCTGATTTTTCAGGAAAACCAATGATTCTCAGATTGTCTCTTCTAGATCCATTTTCTTGATCTGTCATCCTCTCAGTGACATATTTCATGTTTCCTTCTATTTTGTCATTCTTTTGACTTTGCTTTATTAGTTCTTGCTGTCTTGTGAGATCATTGGCTTCTACTTGTCTTTAGAGACTGGTTTTCTGCTATAATCTTTTGATTTCCCTTTTTGGTTTGGTCTATCCTGTTTTCCAGCTGTTTAATTTTGGTCTCCAATTTGCCTACCAATTCTTTTGATTTGGGGGCATCTTTCTCCAATTGGGAGTCTTTTAAACTGTTAATTTCCTTTTGAGCTATTTCTCACTTTTCTTGCCAAATCTCTTCCATCTTTCTCATGATCTCAGATCTGAACTCTTCAAGAGCTTGTGACCAATTTTCATTTTGGGGGGAAGGTTTGGATGTGATTTCTTGTTTGTTCTCCTTTGCTGTCTGCTCTTTTTTCTGGATTTTTTCTGTGTAAAAGTTATCGAGTGTTAAAGCTTTCTTCTTGATCTTTCTCTTTGCAGGTTCTTGGGCATGGCTTGCCATTATTATTATGCTGTTTATCTTTCTCAATCATAAGTCTGGGTGAGGCAGGCAGGCTCTCTGTCTATCGAGCTGTGGAGCAGCTTTTGCCTGAGTCACAGTGCAATGCTGCCCCTCTCAGCTTTATCCTCAAGCCCACGGTATGTGCTCTTTAGGCTCCTTGGGTCTTAAGTCTAGCTGTTCTCAAGGTCAAGCCTCCTGGTGGTCCCCTTGCTTGCTCCTCTGCCCGAAGCTCCTTTATGAGTTTCAGGTAGCTGCTTCCACAATCAGGCACCCCTTCACACTAGGTCCCCACCCAAGGTCCACTCCCTGGGTCCGAGTTCAAGGTCTGCATTCAAAGTCTGCATTTTAGCCTCTTGGGGGTCTTAAGTCTTGCTGCTCTCAGGAGCAGGCCCTGGTGATCCCAGGTAGTTAATGAATGCCCCAAGATTGCTCTAACTCTTGTGTGCTGGCTTCGGCATTGTAAGTGATGTGTATGTGTGGGGTTGATCAGCTCACATTTTAATGAGAGCTATTTTACCCCATTATAGCATGGAAACGCCCAATTCCCATGTACCTTCAATGTTGAGCCCTATTGTGGGTTCCCTTCATTCATCTGGATTTGGTTTTTGTGTCCTTTTGAGCAGTCATGTGTAGATGGGTTAGGAGAGATTAAGCACACTGCTTCTACTTTGCAGCCATCTTAACCCGGAAATCCCTCCTAATTTCTAATATAATTATTATTCCATTGTGCCATACCATCTCCTATTAGGGAACCACTGAGTAAATTACTTTTGTACTCTTAATTTTATGATGGCAGATCTCAAGAGTGACAAATACATTTTGTTTCTCTAGGATGGGAAAAATAAGTACACTTTGTATCTTTTCTATGCATGCACATTGTGCCTAATTTCCATATAAATGCATAATATGAGAAATTGACTCATCTGTGTTTTGAATGCTGAAAATCTGATTTGTTTGTTAAGATGTTAAGCATTTGTTGCTTCTTAATTCTTCACTTTTCACTGCAATCAAGTTGTTAAAAATTATAAAGTCAATAGATATTTATTAAGTACCAGCTGTATGTTATGGCACCATGCTAGACATTACCATATTCATCATAGAAGGTCTCTAGAGTCAAGAGCACATTTTTTGTGGGTGGCTGAATGATTTGAATATAATTTCTTTCTATTCGTTCAATATAGCTAATGTAGTGAATATATGGAATTGAATGACATACTGCATTCCAATAATCTATTACATATTATTACATATTAATTCCCATTAATCATCATTAATCATCATAGTATAATAGGAAGTATGCTGGACTAAGAACTAGAAGACTTGCAGACATATGCCTCATCTAATATTTACTTATTTGTGCACTGGCAAATCATTTACATTTTCTATCTTGATTTTCTTATCTGAAATACAGGAAGGAAAATACATGTAATGATCTAAGAGATGTGCAGACAATGACAAAATATTTTAGTATTGTAGATTATTTCCCAGGTCTCAGTGGAGGAGTATAATCCAAGAAAGGACAAATAGAAACTATATAGAGCACCTTTCCAAATCAATCATGTTTTATATCTGTTCTTTTCTTGATAGTTTGTGAGAATTGAGCATATAATGCATAGAAAAAGGATGAACTGGCCCTTGTCTTCTTTTCTTTTTTAAAAAAAGTACTTTGTTTTGTTTTCCAGGTAGCAAGTTTTAAAAATTAATCTGCTCTTCTCATTATCCTTTCCACTATTGAGCAAATTTTAAAATACCAATGCATAGTGTGCAAAAAAAAAAGTCTTTCAATATATAGGTATATTACCCAGTGAGACAAATTCCCATGTTAGCCAGACCTAAAATATATTGTCTCTGCATTTTAAGTTCTTCACCAATTTGTCAGGAGATGAGTGATGTATTTCATCTTCATTCTTTTGGATTTATAATTTATCATTAATTTGATAAGAATTCTAATGTCTATCAAAGTCATTTTTCTCTATTATGTTGTTAAAATTGTAGAAATTGTTCTCCTAGTTACACTCACTTTGTTCAGCATTGCTTCATAAAAGTCTTTCAGTTTCTGCTGAAATTGTACATCTCATCAATCATCATTTCTTATCACACAATATTTTATATTTAAACCCTTATATTCTGTCTTAGACTTGATACCAGGTATTAGTTCCAAGGCGCAAGAGCAGTAAGCACTAGGCAATTGGGGTTAAGTGACTTATCAGAAAGCTAGGAAGTGTCTGAGACCAAATTTTAACTCAGGTCTTTCTGATTCCAGGCCCACTGCTTTATCCATTGCTCCACTTAGATGCCCAATGGATATATGACTTATATGAAAAAGGTCACATCATAAACCAAATAGAAGAGCAAAAAATAAGTACATTTTGCAATTATAAATTACTTTTTATAAAGGCATAGACTTATAATGCCAGAAAATTTCATTTTTCCTACTAGGTGGTATAAAAAATAAAATAGACGAGCCAGATAGGAGGAAATAAAGTTCAAAACTGATTCTGATACTTTTGATAAATTTTTTCCAAAAGTATCTTCAGTGGTAAAGTGAAGTGTAGCTCAAAGATGAACTTCCCATTCTGAGGGATTTATGGTAAAGATGCTACCCACATTCAGAGGAAGGACTGCAGGAGAGGAAACATATAAGAAAAACAACTGCTTCAACGCATGGGTCGGGGTGGACATGATTGAGGGTGTGGACTCGAAACTAACACACCAATTCAACTACCAACAATTTGGAAATTGGTCTTGATCAAGGACACATGACAAAACTAGTGGAAATGCGCATCGGCCATGGGTGGGGAGGGTGCTGGAGGGGGGGTTGAAGGGGAAAGGTGGAGCATGAATCATGTAACCATGTTAAAAATGAATATTAATAAATGTTAAAAAAAAAAGATGAACTTCCCTTCAGGGCCAGGCACAAGGAATGCTAAAGAGACTCTTGTATAGAAAATTAAACTTTTTATTTAAAATATATAGAAGGGTAAAAAGATTTCTAATTCTAAGGGATTCTAACTCCACCAAAATAAACTCCCATGTTCTGCAAGGAACCACATCTTTTGTGGTTAACAGGCTATGCTAATCCTCCCTGATCTAACTAACAAAATTTTATACTATTCTAACTAAAACTATCACTATAATTTTTAACTTTCCTAGCTGGTTGAGTCTCAACAAGAATCAGGTTAGGACTCTGAACTCAGAGTCCCAACCAAAGACCAGGTTTTCTTTGGTCTTTTCAGAGTTTAACCAATCTATACACAGTAACAGATAAATGAATAGTGTTTCCCAAGTTGGAAAAGAAAACACTCCACTCCTTCAAGTCTTTCACTCAGTCAAAGATAGATAGAGAGAGACAAAGATGTTATCTTCTCCAGCCCTGGGAAAGAAAAGAACCTGCATGTGGCTCTGTCAACTGCCAGAAGCCAACTGCCAGAATGCCACACTCAGAGCATGTAACTACCATAGAATAACAGTTACGACTGCCAACATATGAAATTAATACTCTCTCTCAGCTCTATTTGAAACTCTAATTCTTCCTCAAGCCAACTTTCTTATCTCTAAACTAATAAAACAATACTTATTTTTCTAATATCCTTATAGTGGTTACCTATTTTGTGATAAATCATAAACAGATAAATTACTACAAATAGTGGAAGAGTTTATGAACTAACAAGGAAAAGAATCACAGAAAATAAACAATTTTGATTAATTAACACTGAAAGCATTTTATGCAAACAAAATATAGTTAAAATAAGGAAACCAGTTAACATGGAAAATAATCTTTGCAGAAAGTTTCACTAAGAAGATGAATCATTCTCTAATAAATAAATGGTTAAAGGATATGAACAGGCATTTCTCAAGGGAAGAAGTCCAAACTGCCAAAAACAATATGAAAAAAATACTTCAAATCTTTAATAATTAATGAAATACAAATTAAAGCAATTCTAAGTTTATACCTCATACCTATCAGACTGACAAAGGTGATGTAAAAGGAAATAGGCCAGTATAGGAGGGGCTATGAAAAATGGCATACAATAATACACTGCTGGTAGTTCTGTGAATTGGTATAACCATTCTAGAAAGAAGTTTGGAATTATACCTTTAAAAAGTCAGAAAATTGTGACCCAGAAAAACTACTTGCTACTAGGCATATACCCTTAAAGAGATAAAGAAAGAGGTAAAGAATTGATATGTCCAAAAATATCCGTAGTAGTTATTTTTGTCATAGCAAAGAATCAAAGACAGTGCCTATTGGTTAGAGCAGGGGTTGGCAAGCCTCAGTTGATCTTGCTCTAGCCACCTATCTGAACTTCCACTGCTGTCACACAATTAGCAGTGGTAGTACCCAGATTACCCTCCCTCTATATCAGCCCATTTATTTTATAACAGTCGGCAACCTTTTTGGCCATGAGAGCCATAAACGCCACATTTTTTAAAATGTAATTTCGTGAGAACCGTACAGTGCTCATAGTGCGCGCTCCTGTAACAGTGCCTGAAAAAAAAATTGACTTTATGGCTCCTGCATAAAGAGCCATATCTGGCCCTCAAAAGAGCCAGATATGGCTCGAGAGCCATACGTTGCTGACCCCTGGGTTAGAGAATAGCTGACTATTTTATGGTATATGCATGTAAATAGAATATTATTGTGTGGTAAAAAATACTGAAAGGAATAGTTAAGGAAAAACATGGGAAGACTTGTATGAACTGATAAAGAGTGAAAAGAGCACAATTTATAGAGTGAAAACAATATTATAAGGAAAAACAATTTTAAAGGACTTAAGAACTTTCACTGATCAGTGCAATGATTAACACAATTCCAGAGGAGCAATGATGAAGCAAATTATCCATGATTTGATGGATTCAAGATACAGATTAAAACATACATTTTTGGTCTTAACTACTATATGAGTTTGTTTACTGATTATATTATAATTTTTATAAGAGCTTTTTTTTGTCCTTTTTAATTGAGTGAGGATTTTTTGGGCACAAGGTTAGGGGTTGGAAAGAGAAGAAGGTAAGTCAATAATAAAGTCAGTTTAAATCATCATTGAAACATTTAAAAGAAAATATACCAAAAAGAACAGAAGTAATTTCATGAGGAGGCACAGACAAGCAGGGCAATTTTGTAAGTAGCATGTTGAATTAATATTTTTAAAAATTCTGTATACTTGCTAACAGTATATTCTATTATTTGTAGAAGAAATTTGCAGTTTCATATGTGATAATCTTTTTTTGTCCTATTTTATTTGTGGAAATGCTCATTTAGTGGAGAATTAGTTGCAGAATACAAAAGATAAAATTACCTCATGTAGACTCATGTAATGTATGTGGCTCATATAATAACTATGCCAAATATATTTTGCCATTCAGAAAAGCTTAAATTTTTAAAAGATTTTGTGGAAACAGCAAGTGGATCTTTGCTTCTTTATTCTTTCAAAGGATCTGACTTCTCACTGATAAAGTGTGGGTACTCCCTTTAGTCATGCGGATCTACTGCTCACCCTATACAACTCTTGGACATGACTAGACTAGGACACAAAGGAAAAAGCCAAATGATTCACAGTCCTTTATTTCTTCCTTCCACTTCTGACATGATGGTGGCAGAAACTGCGACAAAGGATGAAGATTTCTGACAATAAAATGAAAAGGTTTGGGTATCTGAGTTTGTGACCTAGAGAAATACTTTACCTATTGCTAAAAAAGGAATAACCATTTCTAATAACTAATCGAAAAGCTATAAAAGTAATATTAGTTTGCATTCATTCAATACCATTCTATACAACTCTCCAATACTTTATAATCTCATTATTCTTAACTAAGTTCCTCTAAAAGACATTAGGCTCATAAACATAATTTTGGTATGCTAAGAGCTTAGGTTCACTACAATAGAAAGTTAATTTCCCTGCAAGCTATACTGAATTTAAATTTCTTTCCCATTTAAGGCTTCTACTTAGGGAAAAATAGAAGAGACCAGAGAGGTGAAAGAGTTAGTGATTAGACATTAAGTATTGTTCTCTCCTACCACAAGTATTTCATGATCTGATTAATGAGAGTATGGCACAGAAGGTCTTTTATGTTTTGTTTATGTACTTCCCATATGACTCCTCTGCCCCCAAACCCTCAACCCCATGACATTTGTTACTAAGACAAAGTAGAAATAACAATGACAAATGTGAAAAAAATCATATTTAAAGTAAGCACTCACTATTTATTTTGGCAGGCTAATTATTATTATTTTTAATTTTAATAACAACTTTCCACATAAGTTTTCTAAAGTTATATGATCCAAACTGTCTCCCTCCCTTCTTTCCTCTCCCTCCTGAAGCTGGCAAGCAATTCAATCTGGGGCATACATGTATTGTCACGCAAAACATTTCAATATTATTCATTTTTGTAAGTGACTAATCTTATAAAACCAAAAGCCCAAAATGTATGCCCAAATAAACAAATAACAAATCATATGTTTTCATCTGCATTCCTACTCCAACAGTTCTTTCACTGGAGGTGGATAGCATTCTTTTTCATAAGTCCCTCAGAATTGTCCTGGATTATTAATTATATTGCTGTTACTAGCAAAATCTATCACATTTGATCGTTCCACAATATTGCTGTTACTGTGTACAATGTTTTCCTAGTTTTGCTATTTTCACTCTGCATCAGTTCATGTAGATCTTTCTAGCTCTTTCTGAAATCATCCTGTTCATCATTTCTTATAACCTAATAGTATTCCATCACCATCATATACTAATTTGTTTAGCCATTCCCCAATTGAGGGACATCCCTTTAGTTTCCAATTCTTTGCTACCACAAAAAGAGCAGCTATAAATATTTTTGTACAAACATGTCCTTTCCCATTTTTTATCTCTTTGAGATATAGACCTACTAGCACTCACTACTATTTAGAGCAGTTAACAAGGCTTCCTTCCCATAAAAATGAAATTCTTCCTGTCCATCAAGTTTAAAAGCCCTAATTTATCTGTGGCATAGTGGAAAGAATGTTGGATTTGATATAAATTTCCTCAATTCAAAATCCGTTAGATTTAACTCTTCATGTTAGTTTACTAACTAGCTCTACCTAATTCAATTATATTTGTTATAAGAAAGTCTAAAGCAGAAGAGGTGTGAACGATAAGGTGTAACAATTATAAATCTATTTTAGGGATAGGGAAGAATTATTATTATGCAGTGTGGTTGTGCTCATTAACTTGAGAATGACCTTGCTCAAGTCTTTGCCCAAATATGTTTAGTTAAAATTCAAACTATGGCAGCATGTTCATAGAAGGATTACACTCATTGCTAATCTGATATGTGTATGTTTTAGCACCAGGGAGTAAGGAGGAGAGAGAAAAGGAGAAGGGTGGTAATCTTGGCAGGAATTGCACTCTTGAACTTGAATTGTTGACTTCACATACCTACATAATCTCAGTTTTATCCTTTTAAAGTTGTGTTTTTAAATAAAATTGCACCTTGTTCTGTTATAGCTGTCAATTCCTTTTGTTACTACTCAGGTAATTTATTAGTAATAGGCATTATTTTAAGGCTGGAGGTGGCATTTATTTAAATGAGTTGCTAAGCACCCATTTTTCCCATTCTACAAAATGTATCCTGTCAGCTAAAAATGGAGCTCTGTTGAGTAAAAGGGCCAGATTGTGGCTGCTTTCCCCAAACTGCCCAATTCGTTCTTTTTGAAATAAAAGTCATAGTTAGGGTGTTGGATTTTCATTGATGAAATGTGCCAATAGAAGACTCCACAATCTGTTAGCATTTATTGTCTTCCACTACTGATTTGACAAGTCTTGTTCACTTTGTCATTTATTCACGCACCAGATATTTATCAAGTATGTACTATGTGCAAGATTATACTAATTATTGCAGGGAAATGCAAAGAAAAATAAATCAAGGTCCCTTCCTTCGAGAACACATTTCTTCCAATTAGATTATAAATTCTGGGAGTACAAGCCTGTGTGATACAGTGGAAAATGGTTCACTGTTTGGAGTGAGAGAACCTGTCTCTGTCTTTATTACATGCTTCACTATCAGTGAGTCTCTTAATATTAATGGACCTCAGGTTCTTCATCTGTAAAAATCATGCTATTGGACTAAATAATCATTAAGATCTCTTCAATCTTTAAATAAATTTCCCTTTGTTGTATTAAATAATGGTATTTCCTCAATGAGTTGGACCAGTAAATTTTTTTTGATCATCTAAGGACCATTCAGAGACAGTTTTGACAAGTTCATACTAGTCCTTTCCTCCAACCTTACCTTGCCTAAGAAAAGGCTAAGTTGGTATTTGGGTTCTGTATTGTTTGCTGCAGATTTCACCTTTATCTGAGAGACAAATTCAAGATGAAACTATCTAGTTACAATCTTTAAAGCATACCAAAGATCTAGTAAAATAGGCCAGGTTTCTTTGAAATACCCTTCAACAAGCATTTTTAAACATGTAGTTTGTATTGGATTTACAAAAACAAAACTACAAGGAAAAACAGTTCCTTCCCTTAGAAAGCTTCCTGGGATTAACAGATAAGCAAGTACAAAATAATTTGAGGGGAAAAAGTAACAACTAGGTGTGGGGGGGAGAGGTTAGAAAGGTACTATAAAGTAGATGACTCCTGAATTAAATCATGAAGGGGAAGGGGAGTAAGCCAGAGAATCTGAGAGAAAAAGGAATGCATGAAGACATGGTCTATGCAAAGATACTGAGGGGGAAGACAGGCTACTGAGTTTTTAAAAAAATCCAATAGACCAGTTTTGCTGGAATGTAAAATATGTGAAAAGGAGTAATGATATGAAATGCCTAGGAAGCTAGTCTGGAGAGTGTTAAATGTCAAACCAAGAAGTTTAAATTTCTTCCTAGAGCAAGAGTTCTTAACCTGGCATCTGTGAACATAAAACCATCAAAAATTTTTTTTTTTGGTAATTGTATTTCAGTGTAATTAGTCTCCTTTGTAATCTTACACATTTCAATTTGTGTATTTAAAAACATTATTTTAAGAAGGGGCCCATAGTCCTTAGATTTCATCATAGGACTAGTCAAAGGAGATAGTTAAAGATAGTCAAAGGAGACCATAACACTAAAAATGTTAAGAATTCCTGTCCTGGGGTCAATGGGGAAACACAAAAGATTCTTAAGTACAGAGATCACAAGATCAGACTGGTGGTTTAGGAAGAGTACTTTGACAGCTATATGGAAGATGGAGTGGAGAAAGAGAAGACTAGATTAAAAACAAATTAGAAGGGTGTTGTAACCTAGGTGATAGGTGACCAGAGCCTGAACTGGAGTAACAGCCATGTGTTTGAATCAAGTTAATTGAAGAGTACTAATTTGGGAGTTGTTGTGGATATAGAATTGAAAAGACTTGTCAGTTGGTTGGATATTGGGGATGGAAAATGAAAAGCCAAAGATGACACTAGAATAGTTATAAACTTGGATGACTGGAAGGGTGTTGGTATTCTTAATAGAAGCAACAATTTTGGTGGGGGTTAAGGTGAAGATAATGAATTCCTTTTAAAAATATGTTGAATTTGGGGGCACCTGGGTAGCTCAGTGGATTGAGAACCAGGCCTAGAGTCGGGAGGTCCTAGGTTCAAATCTGGCCTCAGACACTTCCCAGCTGTGTGACCCTGGGCAAGTCACTTGACCCCCATTGCCTACCCTTACCACTCTTCTGCCTTGGATTGGCTCCAAGACGGAAGGTAAGGGTTTAAAAAAAAATATGTTGAATTTGAAATGTCTAGAATAAACCAGTAGAAATATATAGCTGGTAGTTAGTGGGGGGGGGGGGGAAGAGCTCAGGAAAAAAAGATAAGGGTGATAGATAGATAGATAGATAGATAGATAGATAGATAGATAGATAGATATGAGAGGAGACAAGACACACACACAGACACACAGACACACAGACACACAGACACACAGACACACAGACACACACACACACACACACACACACACACACACACAAAGAGTGAACTAACAAGGACCCAGGACAGAGCCCTTTTATAGCCAGCAATACAGGATGAATTATATATGATTAGGGATCTGCAGAGCACTAACCAGATAATTTATTAAAAGTTGTGTCATACAAAATAAATGCACAGAAATCACCAGCATTTTTATATATTTCCAACACATCACAGCAGCAAGAGGTAGAAAGAGAAACACCATTTAAAATCACCCTAGACAATATAAAATACTTAGGAATCTATCTACCAAAACAAACAAGGAATTATATGAACACGACTACGAAACACTTTCCAAACAATTAAAACTAGATCTAAACAATTGGAAAAAACATTGATTGCTCATGGGTAGGATGAGCTAACATAATAAAAATGACCATTCTACCCAATTTAATTTACTTATTTAGTGCCATGCCTATCAAACTACAAAGAAACTTTTTTATAGATTTAGAAAAAACTATAACAAAGTTCATTTGGAAGAGCAAAAGATCAAGAATATCAAGGGAAATAATGAAAAAAAACCATCAAGGAAGGTGGCCTAGCAGATATTAAACTATACTATAAAGCAGTGGTCTTCAAAACAATATGGTACTGGCTAAGAGACAGAAGGGAGCTTCAGTGGAATAGACTTGGGATAAGTGATGTCAGAAAGACAGTCTATGATAAACCCAAAGAGCCCAACTTTTGGGACAAAAATCCACTATTTGACAAAAACTGCTGGGAAAATTTGAAAACAATATGGGAGAGATTAGGTTTAGATCAACATCTCACACCCTACACCAAGATAAATTCAGAATAGGTGAATGACTTGAAATTATAAGAAAATTAGGTGAACACAGAATAGTATACTTGTCAGATCTCTGGGAAAGGAAAGATTTTAAAATCAAGCAAGAGTTAGGCAAAATTACAAAATGTAAAATGAATAATTTTGATTACATTAAATTAAAAAGTTTTTATACAAACAAAAACAATGCAACCAAAATCAGAAGGGAAACAACAAACTTGGAAAAACTCTTTATACCAAAAAACACTGACAAAGGTGTAATTACTCAAATATACAAGGAGCCAAATCAATTGCACAAAAAAATCAAGCCATTCCCCAATTGATATATGGGCAAGGAACATAAATAGGCAATTTTCAGATAAAGAAATCAAAACTATCATTAAGCACATGGGAAAGTGTTCTAAATTTCTAATAATTAGAGAAATGCAAATCAAAACAACTCTGAGGTATCACCTCACACCTAGCAGATTGGCTAAAATGACAGCAGGGGAGAGTAATGAATGTTGGAGGTGATGTGGCAAAATTGGGGTATTAATGGATTGCTGGTGGAGTTGTGAAATGATCCAACCATTCTGGATGGCAATTTAGAACTTGTCCAAAGAGTGTTAAAAGATCACCTGCCCTTTGATCCAGCCATACCATTGCTTGGGTTTATACCCCAAAGAGATCATAGGGAAAAAGAAATTTATAGCCACGATCTTTGTGGTAGCAAAAAACTGGAAAACAAGGGGATGCCCATCAATTGGGGAATGGCTGAACAAATTGTGGTATATGTTGGTGATGGAATACTACCGTGCTTAAAGGAATAATAAACTGTAGGAATTCCATGTGAACTGGAAAGACCTCCAGGAATTGATGCAGAGTGAAAGGAGCAGAGCCAGAAGAACATTGTACACAGAGACTGATGCACTGTGGTAAAATCAAATGTAATGGGCGTCTGTACTGGCAGCAATGCAATGACCCAGGACAATTCTGAGGGATTTATGGAAAAGAACGCTACCCACATTCAGAGGAAGAACTACAGGAGTGGAAACACAGAAGAAAAACAACTGCTTGAACACATGGGTTGATGCGGACATGATTTGGGAAGTAAACTCTAAAGGACCACCCTAGTACAACTATCAATAACATGGAAATACGTCTTGATCAATGACACATGAAGAAACTAGTGGAAATATGTGCCGGCTACGGAGGTGGGGGTGGGCGAGAGGGTAAGAACATGAATCATGTAATCATGGAAAATTTTTTTCTAAAAAAAATAAAATTAAAAAAATCTTAAAAATAAAGTTTTGTCATAGAAGCTGGAGGAGGAAAGAGGTGTAGTCAACAGTGTTAAAAGCTATAGAGAGTTAAAGAAGAGCAAGGACTGAAAAAGGCTAGTGGACTTCAGCATTAAGAGACTGCAAATGGTTACAGTTAGTATCTAGTGACAAAGGAGAAGTAATAAATATAGATGATTTTGTAGGAGTTTAGCAATATAATGGAGGGAAAGATACTAGAAAAAAGCTTAATGGAGTAACTGGGTGATGTGAAGGTTTTTTGGTGTCTTTTTTTAAAGAGGGGTGGGGGTGGGAGGAACAAGAACCTGGACATAGGGATGTAGGTAGGGATCTCAGTAGATAAGGTAATGAAGATGGAGGTGGGGAGGGGTGATGAAACAGCCAAGGTCTCAGAGGAGATAGGTACAATTGGATGCACAATTTAGTACTACTGTAATGTCAGTTCTCAGGCCACAAAAATAGCCTGTCTTTCAATTTGTGGTTAATGTTTATTTGGTCCTTGATTTAGTGATCATGTGTCAGAATTGATGCTTGAAGTCTGTCCATCTTCTTTTTACATTTCTCCTACATAATCCCAATAAGTAGCCTAGTTTTTGTTTATTTCCGTTTACGTCCACTTTTAACAATGCAGAAAGTTTAGCTTTAGCAACTTTCCCAAGATTACATCGCAAGGTAGTTTCATTTACACCCCATTGCTTAGCTCACTTAACAGACTGTACTATAATCCCCTGAAGAGAGATGAGTGATATCTTCCTGGGACTTCTTCATGACTCTCTTGAGTCTCATTGTGAAATGAACCATTGTGGAGCATTAAGTAATGTTAAGCAAGTAGGTACTGGCTGTCTTGGTCTTTAGCTCTACCATGTACTTTTAAAAAACATCTCTAGGTGAACCACACACTATGCCATGTGCACAAGGCTTGGATGATACTCTTGCCACAATTTTGTTGATTCAAAAGTATCTCTTCTTGTGACTTCTATCAGGTACTGAAAACAAAATCTGGTTATTTGGAAAAACTTAGTTGTATTTACATCTGACCTCTAGGTGGTGATAGCTCCCTGCTGCCTCTTTGAAGGAGCTGGTGGTAGCAGGGAAATCATTCTTTCTTCTTAGTCATAGTGTATCTTATTTCCTAAACACTCATATTTTGGAGCTGGTTATTTGTCTGTCCGCTTCCTTTCTTTTTCCTCTCAGCCTAATAAAGTATTCTGGTGTTTGCAGTATTTTCATTGCTGTAAATACTCATTAACATCATCCAACAGCATTTATTAAATGTGTAATTGTGTGTCATGCTCTGCCAGGTGCTGTACAGTGAAAAATATATATGTAGACTTTCCTGTCCTGCTTATTAGGAACTTAACAATCTGAGACATACTGTCAGACATAAATGTGGATGCACACATTGCTGATTTGAATATAAACTGTACCTTTAAACTGAGTTTTCTTTAGAAAGAAACGCAATATATCTTAAATAGACCAAGGAAAGAGGAAAAAGGACCCATATGTACAAAAAAACTTATAGGCTCTTTTAGTTGTGGCAAAGGACTGCCCATCAGTTGGGGGATGGTTGAACAAATTGTGGGATATTAATCAAAGAAACCTAGGAAGTCTCACATGAATTGATGAACAGTAAAGTGATCGGGAACAGAAAACAATTTACATAATAAAAACATTGTAAAAGCAACTTTTAAAGATTTAAGAACTCTGACCATGATTCCATGAGGACTTATAATAAAACTTTCTTCCCACCTCCTAACAGAGAGGTAATGAACTTAGGATTCAGATTTGAGACATTCTTTGAGCTTAACCATTACAGATAGTTGTTTTGCTTTACAATACAAATTTATTATAAATATTTTTTCTTTCTTTTACAGTGTTGGGATCAAGGAAGGTATGAGGAAAAGAAGGTTGATTTTTATTAATTAAAAATACATTATATTAAAATTAGCCCCAAAGAAATGACTCCTTCCACTGTCTTTTTGTTTAAGAAGTGAGATACCATAGGTGTAGGACACTAAATATAATATCAGACTTATTCAATATGTTGTCTTTTAAATTATTTCATTAAAGAAAAACTTTTGGAATTTGAATCTTTCAGAGTAAAAATTAAGAGTCTTAGTTCTCTAAGGGATTTTCTAAATATTCAGAAAGACTTATTGGTGACTCTGGGTGTAGGTGGAGTAGTCCATTGAGTATTGGTGATGAAAAATGCCAAATAAAAATTCTTTTTAAGAGAAGAAACATACTAATCAGGAAAATAAACACTCATTAAAGGCCATATTCACATTTTATAAAAGTCTTACTTAGGGACAAAAATAAGCTTGTCTTAAGACTTTAAAATTACGTATAGATAAAAAGAATAAACAAAGACATGGATGGACATATATCATATGGAGGTCAAAGATAATTAGAAGTTGAGCACTAAGTTGAATAAAGGATAACTACCCAATTGAGATAGTGGTCAAGGAGAATAGTCATAGATATTTTATGTCCAAAGTAGTTTGGGAAATGTGATATGGTAAAAATGCAGCAGAAGGAACTTGGACAGTTGTTTGATTGGAGAAAGATGGCAGTAAATTGGCAAATTAGAGTATTCCAGGCATACAGTGCTATACTAGAGAATTATTCAACTCATTAGTATAAGTAAATAGAAAGAGCTTGGAGAAAATATGACCTCGATAAACAGAGAGATATAGGCTGGGATGCTTAAGAGCTTTAAAGTACTGGGTGAACATTCTGACTTGACTTCCAGGGGAATGGAAAGTTATGAAATAACATACTGATTTCTAGAAATCTCACATGGTTTAGTATTTGATCGTAGTTGCAAACATTGTTAAAATAGAAATGTTACACATGCCAATCACTGAAAAATACAAAGTGTTAATGTAGTAGATGCAGTGGTCAAAAATTCAGCATACCTCAGACATTACTGACAACCTACAGATCTCAGGACAAGTACTATCATACTTGTAAAGAGGTTTATAAGATGGAACCTGGAAATAAACTTAGGAATTAAGGATCCTTTGGATTTTAGTGCCCATTTTTATTCTAAGTGCTTTTGAATTTATCTTTGCCTTCATAATGGATAAGGAGGTGATGGTAGCAGAGTTAGGAAGGTCAAGTGTTTTATTCTCTTTTAGAATTAAGGCAGTGGCAATTCAAGGTTTCATAGTGAATCAATGGCAAATCTTGCAGTAGAATCTAGGTCTAGAACTCAGAGATCAGGATATCTTCTTCTGAGCCAAGTTGCTTTTGTATTTATGACCATAGCATTTGATTTGATGTGTTTAGGGACCTGCTACCACGGTTCACATTTCCGTCAGACAGAGAAAACTCAGATTTATTTGCCCAGAGAATTATTAACACATCAATAAAACAGTCTCAAAAAGTTATAAAACTCCTGAGTTTATACCAGAAGGTATAAGAATTTTAGCTTAAATATATATACTTCTATTATTGTGCCATATTTTTACTGCATACATTTACTGTATTTACAAAGAGCTAAAATTTCTGTACCTTGTAGGTAATTGAATTTGAAGGACTTAATGGTATAGCTGGTTGATTAAAAATGTTTTCTTGGAGCCTAGACTGTACTTTTCTCTAGGCCAGGAGAGTGCTTCCTATTTCTTCCTAATCTCTCCTCTCCAGGAGTGCCTGCTTCAGGGATACCACATGATAGATATTCATGACTTGTTATTGAGTTTGATTGATTAGATGGAGTAGTACTGACTGGCCCCACTGCAAACATCTCATATGGCAGGTAATTATCTTCTATAGCTTAAAGTTACCTTAAACCTGCTTTGAACTTATGCTTTTATCCATTCATAAGCTCTATGAAAAATCACTCTTCTGTTTCTTTTCATGGAGCCCAAGTATTATACTGAACCTTTTCCTTGATCTGTAGCTTCCAGGAGGTCAAGAGGCAGTTGAGATCAAGTGCTGACAAGTTAGGAGAGCTGTTGGCTTTTCTTCAATTTGGACTATTTCCTTGGACATAAAATGCTTGAAAATTTTCTTTTCTTTGTATATCATTTGGAGAAAATGAGTTTATTGTGTAAATTAGATGTATGTGGTCTGCTGGCAAGGAAGAATTTGGTTTTGTGGAAAGATAAGTGGGTTCTTTATAATTACTAATAAATCTTGGTAAAATGTACATTAGAACGAAGAGACAAAAAAACTACTCTTATCACAGCTGAAATGTTCTATTGTTCATCGGATTTTCATTACTCTGAAATGATTACTGCAGAAATTCTTAAATTGGATCCTTTTCAAAGAGGAAAATTAAAGACCATAAGCATAATCTTGCAGCTGTGTCAAAAATAATTTACATCTGTGTTTATTTGTGGCATTTTGGGAGACTAGCTTTAGAAAATTCACCTTGGGCTAATGATATCACATAAAGAAACTTTAAGACCAGTCATAAAATGAATACACCATAATCATGCTGCCGCATTGATTGATACAAAATTAATAACTTGTTAAGTTTTTTCTACTGTGAGCATTCACCATTCTCTTCTAAGGTTCATTAACAATTCACCCATGATAGCTAAAGCTCCCTAATGTATTTCCATGTATGATATGTCTCTTGAATGATAGTAAGTGCATTTATGACTGTTGACATATTTTGAAGATTTCCACTAGATCCCTAAGGTTACTTCTAGCACTGATAATTTGTGATTATAAAAGAATAATGCATTCTTGTTGTATCCACCACAGCTGGGAAAAGTATCCTTTTACTTAGGTGGAAATATGGGAATTAGAAGATATTTGATGGGGCATTTTTTTTTCCATTGGGGAAAAGGGGTCTGACATTCATGTGCTTTACTTCAAAGTTAACACTAGTCAAGTTTCTGGGTTGAGGTGCAGAAGTGCTTGTTCTCAGTTTGTTCTGCTGCCTTGGTATATTGTGCTCATAATATCTGTGTTCTCCAGTCTCTTTTAGTAGGGAACAGTCTGGTTGGCAGGGTTGCCACAGCCACCTGTGAACAGACACTTTTCAGGTGGGATGGGAGAGGAAGTGTTAGGTTGTCACTGGAATAAATTACTGGTGAACTTGAAGCTCTACATTATAATGTGCTGGGTTATGGGGTATAGTTTTTGCATGTAGGGAAAAATGAGCTTCACAGTATGAATAGAGAGGTAGAAAAATGGAATATGTAGAATGGAAATAGAACCCTAATTGTATTAAATATCTGAAGAGAGATGACAATAGTTCTTCAAAAGGTGATTAGTGATTGTGTCTGAATGGAAGTGTAATTTTTTATGATATTAAAATGATATTTTCTGAACAACATTGGTAGATTGTTACTTCCTAGGCCTGATAGTCAAAAATTGCTTTGTATGATGGTACAGGATCATTCAACCTAAATGTTATAGGTCTAAAGGAGCAGAACATTCCTAAAGCATGTAACACTGTTGTTTAGTGGTTTATCAGTCATGTTCAACTTGGTTTGCCATTTCCTTCTTCAGTTCATTTTACAGATGAAGAAACTAAGACAAACAAGGTTAAATGACTTGTCCAGGCTCACACAGGTTGTGCATGAGGTCAGATTTAAACCAGGAAGATCCAGACTCCAGGCGTGGCACTCTAATCACTGCACTGCCTAGCTCTGCCCTGTGTAAGATTGTACTTTCACTCTTTATTTAGAAAGAACTCTGATAAATATGTCTTTAGAAATTTGAGATATCCTCTAAGAGATGGGAATAGTTTGCTGGGAGTCCAAATCACTTTAAAAAAAAACAACAAACTTCTATGCTAATGTTAGTTTTCTGGTATTGAAAACCCTTTAATTATTTGAAAATGGTTCTTTGATATGCATTGCCTTCTTTTATTGCTCTCTTAGCCTTATACTTTTGTTTATGCATAAAAAGATGTGCAGCCCATAACATTTAAAAGGACGGTGTTCCTGTTTTTTTTTCCCCTGTGATTACAGATTTGGCCTCCCACTCATTTGGAGTTGTGCTCTCAAAGAGCAAGTTCAAACTGTGGAATACCAGCACAGAGGGAAAAGAAACCTATACTGTTATTAAAAGTAGTGTCATGAAACAGTAAATCTTCCTTGCTGTTTTGGCTATACTGATGCAAAATGTAAGAAAAACTACAGCAGGGATTCTTTTTGACTCCTAAAACCCAACTTGCCACTTTTTACTGAACATATTTCCAGAGATAGGTTTTAACACTACTCTGCTAATGTGGGTCAGAGTCTACAATATATTTATCACAAATTTGTGAAAGCTTTTAACTTCAAAACACTTTCACATCCATTATCTCATTTGAGGTGAGAAGTATCTGG
This sequence comes from Gracilinanus agilis, assembly GCF_016433145.1. Lineage (NCBI taxonomy): Eukaryota > Metazoa > Chordata > Mammalia > Didelphimorphia > Didelphidae > Gracilinanus > Gracilinanus agilis. The sequence goes on along the minus strand of NC_058130.1, from coordinate 183,335,808 downwards.
AACTTAGAGCACTGAACTATAACCCAGAAAGACCTGGGGTCTGGCCCCACTTCTACCACTTACTGGCCATGGTTAAAGCTCTCATCTGAAAGATGTGGCTTATAATACCTCACAACTGTAAAGTTCTACATAAATGTAAGTTATCATAGTATAGGAAAAAGAGCAGTAAACTTGGATTGGAAATTAGGTTCTTTCATTTATAGTAGTAGTAGCTGTTTTACTCCAGAGAAGTCATTTCTTCGCCCTGGCCCTTAATTCCCTCATTTTAAAAAGGGGGTAATGGTACTTCATGGTATACATTAAAGAGGCAATGTAGGGTAGGGGAAATAACACTGAATTTGGCATTAGAAAAAAATGTGGTTTCATTGTGGGAGTGGAGCATTCCTTCACCAGTCAGAGGACATGAGTTAAAGACCAGGTTCTACTTCTTACTATCTTGGTCCTGTTAATTAAAGAAATAATGTAACCTCTCTAGGCCTGTCTCAATTTCCTTATGAGTGAACTGAAAGGGCTGAACTAATTATTTTTAACATCCCGCTCAGCACTAAAATGCTATATATCTCTGAAGACAATACAAAATCATATCGATTTCAAAGGTGGAAGGGGTCTAAGAAGTTTTCTAGTCCAACCTATACTTGAAAAAAATTCTCTTATTCATTCACCCTTTGCTTAAAAACCTTCAGGAAGGGAGAACTCATTACCTCTTAAAAGAACTCGTTTGACTTTTGGGTAGCTCTAATTGTTAGAAAGTTCTTCCTTAAATCAAACCTAAATGTTCCTCTTTTCAAAGTCTAACAATCACAATAATGGCTATGATGTGTTTAATACTTTATCATTTACAAAGTGTACTTTATCTCATTTTATCTTCAGAACAATCCTAGGAACTAGTTGGTGCTGTTATTTTCACTTCCAATTTATAGATGAGGAAATTCAGGCAGACTAGAGGTTAAATCCCTTACCCAGTTAAAGAGCTAGTAAGTTTCTGATACAAGATTTGAACCTGGGTTTTCCTTACTCCAAGTTCAATATTTTATCCACTATGCTGCCTAGCTGCCTGTATTTATTGCTTCTAGTTCCATATTTTGGGAGCAAGCAAGCCTAATCCGTCAGCCAAATGATAGCCTTTCAAAGATTTGAAGACAACTGCTATATCCCCTCTCAAATCTTTTCTTCTGCAGGCTACCTCTCCCCCACCCCCAATTTCATTTAACCAATCCTCATATGGCATGAACTCAATGCCTTTCACCATCCTCATTTCTCTCCCTTGGACATCAATATATTTCTTCAAATATAGCATCCAGAACTGACCACAGAATTCTAGAAGTGTTTTGATTAGGACCCAAGACAATGAAACTATCTATCACCTCCTCATTCTTAACTCTCAGTACAGCCTCTGTTTATTAGCTTTCTTAACTCATAGGGTCACACTGTTGATTTCACACAGAGTTTATTGTCCTCTAAAGCTTCAGATCAAGTACTTTCTAGCCATTCTTCTCCAAGTTTAAGACTTTTAACCCAAGTTTAATATTTATCCCCATTAAATTTCATCCAACTAGATTTGATCCAAGTTCTAGCCTGTCAAAATCTTTTAAAATCCTGATACCCTTCCTAGCTTTGTGACATCTGCAAATTTGATAAGCATATTGTCCATTCCTTTATCTAAATCATTGATTTAGATAGTGTTTAGTTGTTTGGGGCACTCCAACATTAAATTATTAATAATTCTTCTTTGAGTCCAGCTATTTAACTGCTTCCAAATTGATTCTAATTGTGATTTTCTAGTGCATATCTTTTTATATGGATAGCATTACCCCCGAAATTATTTTATATTTGATAAAAGTGAAGTCTAGAGAGCTTTTATGACTTGTATAAAGTCACGTAGCTAGGTCATATAGAGCCAATATTTGAAAAATACTTGTGGATTGATAATTCCAATAGAGCAAGGTTGGATTTTATGACCTTCAAGGACCTTTCCAGTTCTAAATCTGTAATCCTTTGATGCTTTACTCTATAGACTACCAAGGCTTACTCTTTGCATCCTAAAGGCATAGTACAGAAGAGAATTCAAGAGGGATCAGGAATGGATAAAGGCCATTAAGAGATAATTGGTAACTTTGGAATGGGCAATTTCAGTTGACTGATTTGCCTGTTTTTCCATGCCAAGATCTTTTTGGATTCTGATCCTGTTGCCTGGTATCTAAGCTCTTTTTCTTTTACTTTATGTCACTTACAAATTGGATAATTTATAAATTATGTCAATGCCTTTTTCTAAGTCATACATAAAAATGTGGAACAGCAAGGAACCAAGAATTGATCCCTGGGTTACTTCTTAATGGCCTATTGTACCTACTATTCATTTCATTTAAACAAGTTTGAAGTGACATGTAGAAACACTCAGCAATTTAATCCTATTATTAAATAGGATATCTTAGAGCTTGAAGGAATCCAAAAAATCTTCTAGTCCAACTATTTATAATATGGATAAAGGAAATGGAGCCAAGGAAGGAGAAATTTAGTTTTTCAAAGTTACCTATCTAATAAATGTCAGAGTATATATTAATTTCATTTCAAAGTAGCTTTCCCACTGGAGTTAACTGTTGGGGGACTGTAGAATCCATCCTTAATATGTAGTCAATGGAAAGATTTGAGGAACTAGTTAATCTAAAAATCAAGTCAAGGAAATCAGTTCATTTTGCTTTTAGGTGGTCTTTCTAAAAGAAGCCTTAGGATCTAAGTGAAAGAAATTTATTCTTTTAAGTTAACACTTTTTGTAAGCATCTAAATGCCTTTCTCTAGAGAAGAGCTAAACAATAACTATATTTAAGCTCTTATAAAGTTCTGATCTAGCCTGAGATTTACATGTGGTGTATGGGAGAGGTTTCCAGCAGTTGTTTTCTAGAACTTTCTGATTGTTATAAATCTCCAAACAATGCAACTTTTTTATATTGTTTTAAACCTAGGTTCATGCTCTTTCAACCTCTTAATGAAATAGTCTTAGTAAGTAATATTTTAGGATTTTAGAACTGTCATTGCAGTCAAGGATGAATTTTTAAAATGGAAATAAACAATAAAGAAAATACCTTTTGGCCCAATTTCCTAAGTTTTAATTTTGAATTGCCACACTTTAGATGGTTTTCATTATGCATATTTGCTGAAATTTCCTAGTAAATAATACATTTAATGTTTTTGCTAGCTAGCCACATTTACATAACCCATTGAGCTGAAAAGTCATCTCATTTATGTTGTTATTAATCTTATTTCTGGGATTTGGCATTTAATGATATCACTATCAGCATGAGCATACAGTAATTCAATCATTTGGTTTTAGCAGTGAGGATACTTATAGTTAATAGCACATGAAGCCATTTCATTAAAAGGAAAGTTTTGTTAGAAGACATTAATGCAGACTACTAACCAAAACACAAATCATTTCGTTATTGAGTAAAATAAATTTGGAGCTAAAACCACACTTTTCTTTTTAAAGAATGTTCTTTGGCACAAAGTTGCACTACACTGTAGTAGTAATAATAACATGTTACATTTATATAGCATTTTAAATTTTATAAAGATTTTCACATACACTATTTCATTGACTTTCAGTATTCTGGTTAGTCTCCTCAGAATGCATGCCAGTTTATTTAGTGTCTCTCTTATAGTATTGTGTCCAGAGCTAAATGCAGTACTCTAGATATAGTCTGACCAAGCAGATTAAAATAGTAGCTATCACTTCCATTATCCTAGATACTATGCCTCTTTGAAAAGTGCCTGATACCTCTCAGTTTTTTGACTGCCTCATCACATTCAATCATCACTTACTAAACTTGCAGATCACTAAAACCCTCAGATCTTTTCCCCATGATTTGGTAGAATAACAATGGTAAAAAATATACCTTTTGCCAGCATCTCTTTTACCTCTTTTCTCCATGAAGAGGTGACCTTTCTCCTTACCAAGTCAAACCCCTCTGCATACCCAGGTGACCCTATTCCATCTCATTTTCTTCAGTAGATTGCACTGCTATCATCACTATTTCCTTACTAACTTTCATTTGCTTCCAGTCTACTGCCTGCTTCCCTATTATCCCAAAACATTCCCATTTCTTATCCTCAAAAACCTCTCACTTGAACCATCTATCACTACTAGTTATCATCCTATATCTCATTTTCCTTCTGTGATTAAACTCATTGAGAAAACTGTCTTCAATAGATGCCCCAATTTCATTTCCTCTTACCCTGTTCTTAAAACTTTGCAACCTGGCTGCTCTTCTAATTATTCAATAAAGACTACTTTTCTCCAGTTTACTAATGATCTCTTAGTTGTCAAAGCCTAACAGCTTTTTCCCAGTCCTCACCCTTCTTGACCTCTTGACCTTCTTGACCTCTGCAGGTTCAGACTACCTTCTTATCCCTGATATTCTCTTCTTTTTAGGTTTTCTTGACACTTCTTTTTCTGGTTCTCCTCCAATCTGCCTGACTGCTTCTTCTTAATCTGAATAGCTGCATCTTCATCTAAGGTGCAACTGCTAGATATGACTGTACTTCAGCTCTCTGTCCTAGGCTCTCTTCTCCCTCTATACTATTTCATTTGGTGATCTCATCAGCTCCCATTGTTTTAAGTATCTGTATGCAGATTCTCAGATCTACTTATCTAGCTCTGTTCTCTCCTCACTTCCAGTCTTTCATGTCTACTTACTAGATATCCCAAACTAGATGTCTTATACGTATTTTAAGCTCAGCATGTCCCCAATGGAATATAATCACTAACCCCTTTCCCCCCAAAACTCTCCTTTCTTCCTAACTTCCCAGCTACTATCATGAGCACCATCTTACCAGTTATCTAGGCTCACAACCTAGGGGTCATGCTGTACTCCTCTAAGGTTAGGAGGGGAGATAGTGGAAACAGCAACTGGATCTGGTGTCAGATAACTTGGGTCCAAATCCTATTACTGATGGTTTGGCTAAGGAAATTTGACCTCCTTAGACTTTAGTTTCCTTATGTAAAAAATGAAGGGGTTGGATCTCACACCCTACACCAAGATAAATTCAGAATGGGTGAACGACTTGAATATAAAGAGGGAAACTATAAACATGTTAAGTGAACACAGAATAGTATACTTGTCAGATCTCTGGGAAAGGAAAGACTTTAAAACCAAGCAAGAGTTAGAGAAAATTACAAAATGTAAATTAAATGGTTTTGATTATATTAAACTAAAAAGTTTTTGTACAAACAAAAACAATGTAGTCAAAATCAGAAGGGAAACAACAAATTGGGAAAAAAATCTTTATAACGAAAAAACTCTGACAGGGGTCTAATCACTCAAATATACAAGGAGTTAAAGCAATTGTATAAAACATCAAGCCATTCCCCAATTGATAAATGGGCAAGAGACATGAATAGGCAATTTTCAGGTAAAGAAATCAAAAGTATCAATAAGCACATGAGAAAGTGTTCTAAATCTCTAATAATTAGAGAAATGCAAATCAAAACAACTCTGAGGTATCACCTCACACCTAGCAGATTGGCTAAAATGAAAGAAGGGGAGAGTAATGAATGCTGGAGGGGATGTGGCAAAATTGGGACATTAATGCATTGCTGGTGGAGTTGTGAACTGATCCAACCATTCTGGATGGCAATTTGGA